>NW_026267382.1:183696-187975 GCF_000697945.3 Frankliniella occidentalis | reverse complement strand
GGGTGGCTCCAGTTCGCTATGAACAAGCAGTCGTTATAACCCTTTTTGAAGAAGAAGAAGAAGCTACGATACTGTCGGTCTGAACAGCGCTACTGCTCCAGGCCGGCAGGCCCCCGGCAGACACGCAAAAGAGCCCCACTCGCCGCCTAAATAGATTGGACTAATGCTTGCGCGTTTCTGCTGCGTTTACTAGCGAACTTTGAACTTTACGCTCTAACTGTTGAACTTACAACTTTACGAGAGTACAAGCTGACGATAACTGCGTATCATCTGCTAAGAGAGTTTTTACGCGATGGCCTGACTGTTTGGTCTTCTTTATTTCCAGCCGTTTTGCTGTGTGGAATTTTTACTGGAGGATGGCGACATGGCGACCGTTCCAGTCCTATGGGTGAAGAACAGGAGGTACATTAAGAAGAGCGAAGGAGTCAAGGCTGTGCGGGGGAAGTGCTACTGGCCTCCTAGTACTGTCAAGGGTAAAAAGCTGAGAGACCTCGTTACTGGGCAAAAGAAGCCGGATACATCATCATGGACGACACACGATTGTGAGGTGTTGCAGTATGCTTGTAAGTTTAGGTTTCCTCGCAGGTTTCACAACAGTCTTTTAAAGTTGGCATGAGATAGTCATTGATCACACGTTCTTGTTTCAGTCACCGTAAAGGAGTGTGACGATTGGCTAAAGAATCATTCGGGAGTCGAAAATGAAGGAATGGAAAGTGACGCTTCGAGCGACCACCCCTATGCAAGGGACAAAGAGAAGAAATTAAGGTTAAAGAGAAGGAATGGACCAGCCAGTAGCTCGGAATCATCAGACGACGAGCTGTTTGTGGCCGGGTTGGGCGACCTGCGGTCCAACCAGAAAGATTCGCTGAGTCCTAATGCGGTTGCTGCTGTTGTGGATGTTGTGGGTGATTTGGGTTCGTCGGGTTTTTAGGGTTTTGTGCGTTTTGTGTTTGTTTCTTTGGCGTTTGGCGATGACACCCACGTAGTACTACTCTCTGAAATGGTGCCTGTTAGTCCGTTGAAAAGAAGCAACGGACAAAGTCCACGTAAGTCGCCTGAGAAGCGTAATGTGCAGAAGGCGACTGAAAAGCGGGGTGTCTACGCCAGAGAAAGGGGCAGCCAGGGCTACACCAGAGAAAGGGACAGCCAGGGCTACACCAGGGAAGGCCAGGGCTACACCAGAGAAGGCGACAGCCAGGGCGACCCCAATCAAGCGCCAAGTGCTACAGACTGGAGCCCGTTTACCACCAGCGTCGGAAACTTCCAGTCCGCTGAAAGCGCAGAAAGGTGTCGGTGCATGTAACTCACCTGGGAAGCGTACCGTGCCACAGAAGACGACTGAGTGTCGAGGTGTCACAACACCCGAGAAGATGCCATCCAGGGTATCCAAGGGGTCTCCAAGCAAGCGTGACGCGGTGCAGACTGGTGAGAGAAGGACCCCATCTAAATTGTCTGGGAAAGAGAGAGGAACACCGAAGAAGTCTCAGAAGAGTGCTCCAACTCCCCAAAAAAGTACAAAATCAGTGACTCCACAAAAGAGACAGGCGTCACCTACTTACCAAATGGAGTCTGACAGCAGTTCGTTTAGCTGCAGTCAGAGTAAGAGACCGAAGCAGAGTCAGATCACCAAATTTGTGACGAGCTTCTCTGAGAAAGAGATTGATCAGCATTGTGACGAGGTGGACAGAGAGATTCTTGCGATGGAACTCAGCGATACGCCGGCTAGGAGTGCTTCTCCGGCCACGTCAGATACCAGTTTCGATACGCCGTTTAAGTTGCCTCTCAGGCGGAGTGCATTAAGCTCGACATCAAGTCCATTTCTGCCCATGAGTCCATCATTCCATGCAGGTATGTTTAAGGGTGATGGTGTGTAGCATTATCTGGCAGTCCCTTTCTCTGGCGATGAGACACCCCGCTTTATCAAAATTAAGCGCGTACTCGCCGTATGAGATTTTTGTTTTGTATTTCTCACGCCGCGTTTCTCTTTTGTTCCAGCTCTGAAGTCGATTGATGGCCAGATTAAAGAAATAGCCAGGCAGCTTCAAGCTCTGGACAAAATGGGCACCAATATCGGGAAGATAATGACATGTGTGCTGCCTCCGCTGGAGACGAATATAGCGGAGGACATCCCTGAGCTGCCTTTATCTGATAAGAATGGCGAAAAGGCAATGAACGAACTGCTTTTGAGAGACAAGGGCGAATTTAACAAAGTTGTAAGTATTCCTTAGTCTGGATAGTGCCATTGTACAGAGTGTTTGTGTGTGATTGGCCCTCTCATGAACTACGTATTATGTTCCCAGGTTACGTTCCTATACGGACTGGGGGGTACAAATGCAAAAGATGCGGTGTACTCTGTGCTAAAGACACTTTTCACTGATCAGTTTGCCTCTTCGAAGAGCATGAAGGGAATACGCAGGGCTGGCAAGCCCGCAAAGGACGCCTTTATGGGGACGCCCCTCTTCAAAGCTCTCATGTGTAAGTGTTATTTACTTTCATGTAGGGAACTGGCTGTTAGGCACTTGCAGGTATGCTACCTGCAGTTGCACACCTACCAGGTGTAACTGTGAATGCGCAACAGTGTTGCGGGTTTGCCTACCCAATTCGCACGTAAGGCGCCATGGCCCCTGCAGCCCTGGTAGGGTATGCAATCCCGCAACACTGCTGCGCATTCACAGTTACACCCGGTACGAGTGTTGAGCAGTTGAACACTTAGTTCATTAGTACGCTTTCATTTGCTTTGAGGCGGTATCAAGTTTCAGTTTTAATTTATCTATAACGCTTAAAGAAAACCTTGGCTCGTCGTTGTTTTACATTCATTTCCCATGTCATATGTTGCAGGTGCTGTCCGGCGAAGATTTAAGGAGACCACAGTAACCGATGTCATGGAACTCACTGGCAATTGGCTTAAGGATGCACCAGGAAGGGAGAAGAAGAGGAGGAGCAGATGTGAAAGCAGGGAATCCCTCTTGCGGCAGTACGACGAATCATCGGATTAATGCGGACACAAAGGTACGACAATAACCTGTAAACTGTAGCCCAAATTTAGGTGTAGATGTAGCTCATTATGCCTGATGTGGTGTACAATAACTGTTACTTTCTGAGTTGCCGCAAAAGTCTCACTGAACCCCAAGTCTCACGCGCCCACAGTTAGTTACTCCCCGCCCGCGCTGACCTCTCCCCTCTTTCCTTATCTCAACTCCCTCTCCTGACAAGCTCGCTCCCCCTCTCTCAGGTGCAATGCTTTCGCCTCGCTCCGAGGTGCGGGCCAATGACTCCCCCCAATCCCTCCCCTCTCTCCTACTTGCCACCTAGTGAGCCGGCCCCCCTAGACCTCCATTCCATCCATCACCAGGGAGGTAGGCCTTCTCTTTTCCTCCCGCGCACGATGGGTGGCCTACTTCTCGGGCGTCTCCCCCACCCGTGTCGAACTGCTGACACGGGTGGGGGAGACGCCGAAGAGGTAGGCCACCCATCGTGTGCGGGAGGAAAAGGGGTGGCCTGCCTCCCTGGTGATGGATGGAATGGAGGTCTAGGGGGGCGGCACAGTAGGAAGCAAGTAGGAGAGAGGGGAGGGATTGGGGGGAGTCATTGGCCCGCACCTCGGGGCGAGGCGAAAGCATTGCACCTGAGAGAGGGGGAGCGAGGTTGTCAGGAGAGGGAGTTGAGATAAGGAAAGAGAGAGAGCCCAAGTGATAAGAGAAAATCGCAAATGGAAACATTTGACATCACGGATGTATCAGCAGTCAGCTGCCAGCCGGGAAGCAGGACTCAAGCCCCCATGCCCCCCCCCCTTCCTACCCCGTATCGAGGTCTTACGACATATCAGGGCGGGGCTCTATTCAAGCGTGCATTATATGCCTAGCTTACTAGTGATTGTCTCTTTCTTTACAGGATGGCTGTCATCATTGATGGGGTGCTCTCCATTATTCTGTTCTGAGTATCCTCAATAAAACCAAACCGTAAATTTTTCCCCCTTATTTGTACGTCCTATCAGCCTTCATACTGGAAACATCACCATCACTATTATTTCTCATTGAAGTTTTTAAAAGTTCTGTACATTTACTGTATGTTTGTACTGTTGAAAAGCCCCAATTTGAAAGTAATATGTAAAAGGGATAAAAAGACTCACATCAACAAACCAAGTATTTCTCATTGAAGCTGTAAAAAGTTCTGTACATATTTCTGGCATAGTACACGAGTGTTGGTAGTTTGACTACCTATGCTGTGGTCTTCCATTTAGCAGTGCAAAATATAACATCTTATAAGGGTGGTAAATGAC
>NW_026267382.1:181600-183646 GCF_000697945.3 Frankliniella occidentalis | reverse complement strand
GACTGTTGTCTTTAAGCACCCACTAGTGCTTTAAGACTGTAACCCTGTAATATAGGAATGCAGTACAGGAGACCGAGGGCATTCCCTATCTGGGTGCCTCGTCGCACTTGCACACCCAGGTAGGTAGGTAAACGAAAAGAAATTAACACATTAACGACAAGCGCGCATTGGGGGGTGGGGGTGGGGGGCAGTTCTAGTGGCATAACTGAACTACAGGAAATTTGCTCCACCACGAAACAATGGTGCCCAGGCCAGGCAGGCCGAGCCCTCCAGCGCGCCCCGCCGGCCCGGCAGTGCAGTCGGTGCCCCCCGCCCCCGCCCTTGTGCACAGCGGCAACGGGGCAGCCGGTGTCCGTCTGTCGCCCGAGCCGGAGCGCGGAGTAGTCCCGCAGCAGAGGTCCGTTTCTTTTGCAAGACGTAGTACAAGCAATGATACATAGTTAAGTAAAGTATTATTATTTTCAGTTCTGTATAATGTATCATCTGCTAAAAATAGACCGGCGTAGTGGCGTAGGGCACGCAGCACGCAGCCGCGCTCGCCGCGCCCGTCGCGTCCGTCGCGCCCGCCGCACCCGCTGCGGCCACCGCGCCCGTTGCGCCCGCCGTAGAGAGACTTCTAGCCCGCCGCCCCGCCGCACTGCGACGCACGACGCACCGTGCCGCGCCCCGCCACGCACCCCGCGCCCGCCACGCCCTACCTGTGTTTTATTCATTTACGAAAAGTCTACCGGGGGCGGCGCGCCCCGGCGCATAGACTGGGGTCTAGCGGCGTGGCGGAGCGTGGATCGCTGCGGTCTCCCGCACCGGATCCACGCTACGCCACGCCGGCGCCCCCGGTAGACTTTTCGTAACTGAATATAACACTGCACCGCCACGCCCGCCCCGCCACGATTGTCACGCCACGCTTGTCGCGTTCAAAGCCGCGTTAAATACCACGTCAGGCCGCCCCGCCCAGCTAGTGGCCCTCCTGTGAGAGGTGCGCAGAGCTGTCGAGCGGCAGCGGCAGCCAATCAGAGCGGCTGAGAGTTCCCTGGGCGCCGCGAGCCCCGAAATCGCCATGCGCGAGGCTAGTAGCAGACGAGCCACCAGAACCTCTTGCTCTCCACCTCGAGTTTTGAGATATCAATTTCTCTCGCAATTCTCTTCGCATCGCCGCGGGACATGACTTATTTTAAATGTTAGGCTTGCAGGAGCTCATAAACTATAAAAGTCGCCCGTTCTCAGCCAAAATCTGTTGAAGACAACGATTAATATGGGCGAAGTAGGCGCGCAATTTCTCCTAGTTCTAGGCTCGCACAGGGTGTCTCCGGCCCCATGGAACTCTCACGGCCAGCTCTGCGCACCTCTCACAGGAGGGCCACTAGCCCCAGCCGCCCGCCCGCCGCGTCCCGCCCTGCCACGATTGTCACGCCACGCTTGTCGCGCTCAGTTCCGCACGAAACGCCGCGTTCAAAGCCGCGTTCAATAACACGTCAAGCCGCCCCCCGCCACGCTCGCTGCGTTCAATGTCAGGCCAAGCCGCTCCCGGCCGCCCCTGGTGGCGCCCGCGCCCCGCCCCACCACGCCCCGGAACGCCCTGCCGTGCCCAGAGTTCAGAGTCCTGGGTTTTCCAGTAGATCCCCTGGTGCTTGATTCCAGGGCATCCACTGGCGTTCCACCTCTCCCAGGATTCCCAGGACTCGTCTTTACCATGCACTGGGGGATGTGTTTAACTTCATTTGTAGTTTAAATGCGTTCATCATTCGAGTAGTTAGGCACAACCCCTTAACTCTGAAGACGGGGGTGGGAAGGGGGGGGGGCCTGCATCCCCGGCCCGTGTACTAATATGGACGCAGACGGGACATGCAGTAGTAGCGTTACCCACTTACTAGGTCAGTAGTAGCGGGGTGCGGCGGGGCACGGCGGGGCGTTGTGAGGCGCAGCGGTGCGTGGCGGTGCTAGCAACGTATGATAACTGCGTGATGATAACTGCGTATCATCTGCTAAAAACGTTGTGTGGTGGGGTTCGGTGGGGAGCGGCGTGGTGCGGCGGGGCGCAGCGGGGCG
>NW_026267382.1:176025-181550 GCF_000697945.3 Frankliniella occidentalis | reverse complement strand
AAGAACAGACGAAAGAAGCAAAGGCGAGTATGAGAAATATACGGTGGTGCGTCGGTTCCACAGTCGTATGAAACGATTAAACGTGACTTGTCTTATGTCTAAATTCGTTAGAGAGTTAATGACAATAGTTCTCACTCTTAGGCGACGCAGAATATCGAGTTTACGGTGGATTACTTCCGAGCGTTCTCAAGGCGCACCGTACATTTCTCATAGAACGCTTTGCTTCTTCCGTCTCTTCTTCTTTCTTTTCGGTTTACCGGAATGGTCTATTAAACAATACGCAAAAGAGAATCAAGCAGTGAATCTAAATGTGTGGGCCACATGCACCTGTTCAGTTCGATCTGCCGATGATCCAATGTAAGCAGTTATTCATTGCTGGAATGAACCCAATGCCTTTTCCTGCACAACAAGCTGATCAGGCAAATTTTATTGGGCGGTAAATAACTTAAAGTAACTCACTGTTTTGATATGAACACGACTAAGAATAGCATATAGCGGCATATAGGTTAAGAATTTACCTACCTTGGCCTTGGCCTAGCCTTAGGAAATTGTGACATAAAAAGGCCAGGAGCTGGCTGCCTAAAGGCATTACAGCCTGTAGTTGCACACAATTTTTTTCTCGGCCATTCCAATAAGTGAAAGCGAACAAGCCGTAACAGCTACAAGGTAGATGTACGCCAGACCACGTCTCGCGTAACAGGCTTCGCGATATCTCACGAAACACTGTTACGCTGCGACGCGCCTGGCATACATCTACCTTGGCCTGCGGCGCTGACACCCGAGTCGGGTAGTAGCAATATGAACACAAAGATACGGGCCTACGGCCCGTCAACGGCCCGTCACCTCGACTAGGTATACAGGGTTGTAAATTTTTTTCGCTTATTTTCGTCAAAAATACCCTTTAGCGCCTCAACGGTTTGAGCTAGAGCAAAACGGGCGAAATTTCCGCCTATAAGGCTCTACTTTGATGAGTTACTCCTTGGGAAACCATAAAAAATTATTGGCTGAGCGATTAGCGAAGCCCATTACTCCACTGACCGAAAAAGTTTCATTCTGTTTGTGGGTTTGTTTCTTTGTGTGTTTGTTTGTCTGGGATTTTCAGGGTCGTTTTGGAACCTAAAAAGACAGATCGAGTTTGAAGATGAGCATTCTAGCTCAAAAGTAAGTTGGCTTTTAAAAAAATCAAAAACTACTGGTCGCAAAATGTATTTTTATCAGATATTTTTTTATGGGTTCCTTAGGTGTAACTCGTCAAAGTAGAGCCCTGCGGGCGAATATTTCGACCATTTGGCTCTATTTTGTACCGTTTAGATGCTAGGGGGCTTTGCTTGACAAAAATGAGGTGAAAATGATCAAATGCTCGATTAAATCGTTAAAAAGATTTCATTTCGAAAAATTGTATATACATTTCTCTTACCCCGTCTCGGGTGTCAGCGCCGCAGGCCTAGCTTTGTGTGCGCCAGGCGCGTCGCGGCGTAACAGTGTTTCGTGATATATCGCGAAGCCTGTTAGGCGAGACGTGGTCTGGCGTACATAGCTAGTATTTAAAAAACGTCATTCTTGGCATCTGTTGTTTTTGATTTTTTTTTAAATCCAATTTTTGAGCTAGAATGCTCATCTTCGAACTCAATCCGCCTTTTTGTGACACAAAACGACCCTGAAAATCCCAGGTCGCTCGTTAAATTCGTTTTCGAGTTTTCGTGCGGACAGATACACAGATGCGGAGACATACAGACAGGCAGAAAAAGTTTTTCCCGACCAGACGGAGTAATAGGCTTCGCTAATCGCTCAGCCAATCACCTACCTGGAGAGAGTGCGAGTCAGAGGCACAACAGTCTTTGCTTATAAAGTAAAAGATAAGCTGTCGCACGAATGTGCCATTCAGCCCTCAAAAAATTTAATGGGGTATTCCAGCGGCTAGAAGAAACAAAGAATCCACAAGATGACCGCCACGGAACATAACAGAGCCAGCAGACGACAGCAGTTGCTTGCTGTGAGGTCCCAAAGGGTTTAAATGTTTTGCACCGACTCAGGATAGACTCAGAGCCGACTCAGGTTATACATTGTCCCAAGTTTAAGGGCTAAATCGAGACCGTTGGTTTTAAAACTAGCTATATGTACGCCAGACCACGTCTCGCGTAACAGGCTTCGCGAAATCTCTCGAGACACTGTTACGCTGCGACGCGCCTAGCATACATCTACCTAGGCCTGCGGCGCTAACACCCGAGTCGGGTGTCGCTAAAATGTACACAAAGATACGAGCCTCCGGCCCGTCAACTTCCCGTCGATCCGACTAAGCATGCAGCGTTGTACATTGTTTCGCTTATTTGCGTAGTGGCGCCTTAATGGTTAAAGATAGAGCCAAACGGACGAAATTTTCGCCCAGAGGGCTCTACTTTGATGAGTTACCACTGAGGAAACTGTAAAAATTAAAATTTTTAAAAAAACATTCTTTGAGGGACCTGTGGTTTTTGATTGTTTTAAAGTCCAATTTTTGAGCTAGAAGGCTCTTCTTCGAACTCGACCTTTCTTTTACGACACAAAGCCACCCTGAAAATCCCAGGTCGCTAGCTTATTTCGTTTTTGAGTTATCGTGATGACAGACAAACACACAGACAGACGGACAGACAGACGCGGAACTTTTTGATCATCATTGGAGTAATAGACTTCGCTACTCGCTTAGCCAGAAAGCATTCCGGTAGAGCTGAAATGAAGAAGTCCTCACCTTCGAGTCCAACTGCTGGCGAGGAAGTGGTCATACGTTGTATGTTTTTGAAATTTGTCCACTGCTCGGCCCTGGTGTGTAGACCAAGGTAGATGAATGCCAAAAGCGTCGCAGCGTAACAGTGTTTCATGAGACATCGCCAAGCCTGTTACGCGAGACGTCTTTGGGGGGGGGATCGGCGGGTGAGTATCGTCCTAACTTCCCCTGCCGGCCAACAATCACTACTGTGTGCTAGGCCATGCCCCATCCAGACGCACCTAGTCCCATAGTAATACACTACACACTCCACCAAGGTGGCCCGGGCCAGCGCGCAGAGCCCTGTGGACGTCCGTCCTCGTGCGCTGTAACGCCGCGCCGAGGCTGGCGACTGGCGAGACCTCAACTCCGACGACGGGCACCTCTGGCTACTAGCTCAAGCGCTCGTCCAGGGCAAGGGCGAGCACCACGTCAATACGGACTCAACAACTGCCTGGTGCCTGGTCTCAGCAGAGACACACATTAAAATCTTAGACTTTTTTATTCATAGTTTGCTTGCGTAGTTTTGTAAACATGCTCATCTATCACGCATTTTTCACACGCCAGTACGAAGAGATTAATTCAGAGTGGAGACCGTTCCGAAGCACGCTGGCCTTAGGTTGTGCCAGTGAATAAAGCATTCTGGTAAAGCTGAAATGCAGAAGTATGTGGGGAAAAAGAAAACGGAAATCACTATGCTGTAACATGGTGACTTTTGTATTCTTGTTTCCTGTATTCTTCTACATTTCAGCTTTACCGGAATGCCTTATTGGCACCCAAAACAAGAGAAAGCTCTGTATGGCTGTTCACATACTTTAAGAATTTTGATTTCAATGTTTGTTTGCTTTTTGGAGAGGGAGTGGGGGATAAGCCTCGCCAATTTACTGTCTTACTCAAGTGTTTTTGAATTTCCTTCTCGACGTCTGAGCGGTTCCTAGATTTCTTGCTGGCCATGGATTCTTTTTATCGCATTTCATCATGTGGTGTGTTGCGTCTTGTTTCATTGATGCTTATGGACTTTTTTTCCTTTTGTTGTTTAATTTTGTCGAAAGCATCAGCTGTGGCGCAACTGCCGTCAATAATCTTCAGATGCTTAGCGATAAATTTGTCTACACGACAAAGAGGAGTGGCACCAGAGTTAATTCCATTCTATAATCGGGCTAAAACAACTTTCCACTCAAGCATATGATTATGTTAGAGTGGGTGACTTGAAAGCATCAACCATTGGGGCTGTCCGCAGCAGGGGCCCGTAACTTATTACCTAGCTCCCTTTAACGTTAACTTTAGAGTTCAAGGTTTAAAACTTCTGGTCGGTAATATGAGCTTGGAGTTCCACTCTTCAGTTTTGTGGACCCTTCTTCTATTTAGTCCTTGATCGCATCAATGCTCTGTTAGAGATTCATAGACAAATCATCATTATAATTTTAAGGGCAACCATCGTCACTCTCGCAACCCTGGATAAGGTCAGCTATATCTGATAGTGTACCCTCAATACGATCAATAGACCATGTCAGTCGCATGACAAGAGGAAGAAAAGAATCACCAAAACAGGAATCAGTTGGGCGAGGGGTGAAAAAGGACGGAGGGTGGGGGCGATCAGAAGGCAGTGCTCTTCCGGTTTGTTGATTCTTTTCTTCTTCTTATCACCCCACCTGAAAAGTTCTATTTACTTAGCTACAGTAGATCACTGTTATTCAAAGAATGTGACGTCCCATTCGTTTAAATGTAGTGTCACATTCGCTTTTAACGTAATCAGCTAATCCAGGGGGCATTTAGGCATAGATTCACGTTCAAAAGAACGTGACACGATATTCTAACGAATGTGACATGCGACTGGATCGTCACGTTGTTATCACCGATCGCGAGGTGGAGATGGAGACGGCGGAGATTAGGGAGCAGGCGGTCCACGACGTCCTGCACCGGGGTGCCCTCGAAACCCCAAAGGCAGAGCATGAAGCCTCTCCGATGCTCCTCGGCCATGGCGACGAAGCGGATGCCTACGACCGGGGAACGACGCGGCGCCGCACCGCTGACTCTTCGTGGCGCACAGACACTCAGCATGTCGACTGTTTGGATCTTCGTCAGAATCCGCTCCTCGTATGCTGGCGCGACATATGTTTCTGGACACATAGGATTCAGCATCTACCTTGCTCATCCATTTCAGCGGAAAATCTTCTGCCTCCTTGAAGTTCATGACAACGCATTGTTGAAACCACACTGGTATCGTCAATACTGCTTGTCGCAGACTGGAGGGGAGGACGCGCGCTGAACGCATACGCGACATGGGGTAGGTGCGTGCAGGCGGCGCGGCGGGATACTGAGGCGGAGGACACGCGCCGACTACCTTTATTGTTTCAGAGGGCAGCCCGCGCGCACCGCTGCAGCCAATAGGAGGTCGGACAGCCTAGAGCGAGCCGACTTCCCCACCCCGCCATCGCGGATGGAGCTTCGGGACTCAAGCCGCGTCGAGGCGCCGCTGCGCCATGGGTGCTGGCTTACCGACCCGCCCCTCCCTCTCTCTCTCTCTCTCTCTCTCTGGTAAGGAAGGGCATAAAGACAGGACGACATGATTCAAGTGAACTGGACCATTTTAATGTCACAGAGTCAATCAGTTATTCATTAAGAACATACGTACACACACATGTACAGGCATACGTACAATTACCTTACAAGGTTGATGTACGCCAGACCACGTCTCGCGTAACAGGCTTCGCGATATCTCACGAAACACTGTTACGCTGCGACGCGCCTGGCGCACATATAGCTAGGCCTGCGGCGCTGACAC
>NW_026267382.1:173868-175795 GCF_000697945.3 Frankliniella occidentalis | reverse complement strand
CCTAGCACCTAAACGGTACAAGATAGAGCCAAACGGACGAAATTGTCGCCCACAGGGCTCTACTTCGACGAGTTACCCCTTAAGAACCCATAAAAAATATTTGATAAAAATACATATTGCGACCTGTAGTTTTTGAATTTTTAAACAGCCAATTTTTGAGCTAGAATGCTCATCTTCGAACTCGATCTGTCTTTTTATGATACAAAACGACCCCGAAAATCCCAGGTCACTATCTCAATTATTTCTCGAGATATCGTGCGGACAGACATACAGACAAACAAACAAACAGAATGAAACTTTTCCGGTCAGTGGAGTTATGGGCTTCGCTAATCGCTCAGCCAATTACAACTAGCTATAGGTACGCCAGACCACGTCTCGCGTAACAGGCTTCGCGACATCTCACGAAACACTGTTACGCTGCGACGCGCCTGGCGCACATACAGCTAGGCCTGCGGCGCTGACACCCGACACGACTTAACAGAAGTGTATCTACAATTTCTCGATGTTAAGTATTTTTTTTTACGATTTAATAGACTATTTGGTCATTTTCACCTCATTTTTGTCAATAAATGCCCCCTAGCACCCCAATGGTGGAAGATAGAGCAAAACGGACGAAATTTTCGTCAACTGGGCTCTACTTTGACGAGTTACCCCTCAGAAATCCGTAAAAAAAAATTTGAAAAAAAATACATTTTGAGACCTGTAGTTTTCGATTTTTTAAAAAGTCAATTTTTGAGCTAGAATGCTCATCTTCGAACTCGATCTGTCTTTTTATGATACAAAACGACCCTGAAATTCCCAGATCGATATCTCAATTCTTTCTCGATTTATCGTGCGGACAGACGGACAGACAGACAGACAAACAAACAGAATGAAACTTTTCGGGTCAGTGGAGTAATAGGCTTCGCTAAACGCTCAGCCAATTAGATGCACAGTTTATACGACTCGCCGGTCCGCTCAACAAGGTCCTCTAAGTCAGGCTTGCCAACAAGATTCATCTTTCGCAAGGAAGAAGTAAAGTCACTGACTTGTGGTCGGTTCTCCGTCGAGACGGAACCGAAGCACTATCTAAGAAGTGGAACCCAACTTACGATATCCGCCCTTCTCATCTGCACCTAGTCCATGCAGGCATAGACATTTGACACACTGCAGTTTTAAATGTTCCAGGCACTTCACATACCGGTACACGTCCGTACTAGCTTTTCGCCGCGCTGCCGTCTTCCATGGTTAGAAGGTTAGTCGAAGTTCATGAATGTTCTGTATGGAGACATTTCGCATCCTTGCGCCAATGGGCAGTGCGAGATCTTTGTCTGTTACAACTGTAGCAACGGCTAACCTTGGCTTTCCAGTTCGCATGACAAGCAGGCCGATTCCAAGCGAATGGCCAAAATTGATGTATCCCTCTGCATTGGGGAACATAACACCATGCTTTGCACAAGAAGATTTAAAGTCACACAGAAGCATTTGATAGCTGTAGACGTCGGCGATCACATCGGTGTATGCCACGATGTAGTAGGCGAGTGAGTAGGTATTCTTCGACTCATTGCTTAAGTCGCTGTCGCTGATACCGAGCTGTTGACGATGAAAGCTTGAGATGTGTCTTATCTTGCTTTCGCGCGGTTTAAGGGCCTCAGTCCCGCGCAAGATGCAATAGTCAAAAGCACCCAGGGATACTTTGCTCAGCTTGTCATTCTTGTCTGTTTTGACGTGGCATATTCTGTCCAGGACTTTGGGTTCGAGGCGGATACTACCATCGGCCGCGTCGTCATCATCACTGTCAGTCAAAAAGGTTCGAGAAGGCACCTCCAGCTCCGGTTTTTCACCTGAACTTTTCTCTTTGCCCTTATTTTTCTTCCTCCTCTGCCTAACTGGACATTTAGTGTCACCTTCCTCCTCTGATTCAATTGAAGCTTTCTTCTTGCCCTTC
>NW_026267382.1:169653-170854 GCF_000697945.3 Frankliniella occidentalis | reverse complement strand
CCTGGCATACATCTACCTAGGCCTGCGGCGCTCACACCCGAGTCGGGTAGCGCAAAAATTGACACCAAGATACGGGCCTCCGGCCCGTCAACTTCCTGTCACTTCGACTAAGCATGCAGGGTTGTACATTTTTTCGCTTATTTTCGTCAAAAACACCCTCTAGCGCCTCAACGGTTTGAGCTAGAGCAAAACGGACAAATTTTCGTACGTAGGGCTCTACTTTGATGTGTTGCCCATTGGGACACCATGAAAAATATTTTTAACAACGTCATTTTTGGGACTTGTTGTTTTCGATTTTTAAAAAATCCAATTTTTGAGCTAGAATGCTCATTTTTGAACTCGATCTGCCTTTTTATGATACAAAACGACCCCGAAAATCCCAGGTCGCTCGCTCAATTTGTTTTCGAGTTTTCGTGCGGACAGATACACAGACAGTCAGACAGATACACAGACAGACAGACAGACAGAAAAAGTTTTTTCCGACCAGACGGAGTAATAGGCTTCGCTAATCGCTCAGCCAACAATACACATGTACATCTTGTACATGATAGAACAAAGTGACAAACAATCAAACTTTAACTAGGTAGATGTACGCCAGACCACGTCTCGCGTAACAGGCTTCGCGATATCTCACGAAACACTGTTACGCTGCGACGCGCCTAGCATACATCTACCTAGGCCTGCGGCGCTGACACCCGAGTCCGGTATCGCAATTATGAACACAAAGATACGGGCCTCCGGCCCGTCAACTTCCCGTCACTTCGACTAAGCATGCAGAGTTGTACATTTTTAGCCCGCTCTTTTGCTTAAAAGCTATATAAGTGGGCTTATGCCATCGCCTCTGTGTCTGTCTGTCTGTCTGTCTGTCCGTCTGTCCGTTCCCCAAGAAGGACGTGAGCTAGAGGTCTGAAATTTTCAGGGTATTATTGTTGTCACTTCTGTACAACGAAACGGTTGGTGCAAATCCTGGCAACCACCCCTGAGTGGGTCTGAGGGGGTAACAAAGGAATAGGGGTTGGTCCAAGAAGTGGTAATAAAATATGTTTTTAATTGTCTCGTAAGGGGTAACTCGTGGAAGTAGAGCCCTCGGGCTAAAATTTCGTCCGTTTGGCTCTATCTCTCACCGTTTAGGCGCTAGAGGGAGTTTTTCTGACAAAAGTGACCCCGAAACAATATATTAAGTTTAGAAAATATTTGATGG
>NW_026267382.1:167575-169603 GCF_000697945.3 Frankliniella occidentalis | reverse complement strand
CTGACTCAAGGCCGCCTCGTCTTGTACAGTTGGCTGTTGATCCTGCATATAGAGAATAATTTCCATTGTAGCTACAGTTTTCTGACTAAATGACCCTGTGGTTAAGGCGAAAGTCATTACCTCTGAAGCCGCCCGTGGAGGCTGGTAGGACGTAATCTCTTCTTCATCAGCAGATGGAGATGAATCTTGGTACGGGACTAGTTTGATTTGTTCCGTCTGCAAACAAAATATGATGTCAATACAATTCTTGTCTGTTTTGACGTGGCATATTCTGTATAATCCTCTTTCATTGGGCCCCAATGGCTCCCATCGCCGAAAAGATTCAAAATATCTTTCCATAGTAAGAATACACCGCTTTTCGGCATATTGGCTAATTTGACATGGATTCTACTCCCGCCACTGAAGATTTACCTGATGACATTCATTTTCAACAAACTCAAATACCAAAATCTGATTATGAGATGTACCAGCACGGTTCTTTTGACAATGACTACAAGGTAGAGGTATGTATTTCACCATGGATAAACTGATTTTCCTTATTTGAATTTTTGTTGTGGGCTTTTTGTGCTTGCTTTTTATGCCAAGTTCATATCATACGAACTTTAAAATTGCAATATTGTTTAAATGATGCTAAGGTAGGCATGTTTAATGAAATAGAAAAAATTCACCGAGCTACTTGTCAAGGTAAACTTTCTGCCTACAAGTCATTAATATTTTTAATTCATTAGCAGTCACAAGAATTCATATAAACCACCCATTAATACCACTAGTCTGCTTTACCATTTTGAAAGAAATCACAATTTCTACTTTTGATTTTCAGACAACTGCACAGCCAGATTCGGAACCACAACAATACATCATAAAGAGATTATGTGAAAAAGGAATCCACTATGAGCTGCTCTACTTCAGGAGCATTGAATACATTGCTGAAACAACCAATGCCAGTAACTGCATATTTTGTTTGTAAATTTCACTATCTGGTGTTAATTAAGTTTCTCAGTTATTATATATGCAAAGTAGTTTGGACAATAAAAAATATTATTTTTGGTACTTAAATTTCTTTTGGTGTTGTTGTTTTATATCTGTTCTGGTATGATAATTCAGCGTCCTGCTGCCAGTCCTTGGCAGTCTTTCTGTTCCACAAGGGTTGTAGATGCTGTTAAAATGGTAAATTTAGAGATTTCCCACATCAACTTTTAATGGTCATGAAATATATTTGGCCTCCTTCTTCTCTTTGAAACTATTATTATTTCATTTTTAGGTTTTACAGTATGTTTCTTGACTATTGTGTTTTTAAATTGTTCATTACACTCACCAGCTTTAATTTATGTGATAATGAGTGCATGAGTCACTATTTTAAGTTAACTATCAAGAAAAAAACTAAAATCTCTGATGCGTTAGGTTGCTTGATATCTATTGGTGTCCTGTACAGCCTATGGTTTTTGCTTGTTTTAGATGATATTATTTAAATGTATGGCGAAGCTAAGACATCACCTGTCATATTACATACTCCGCTCAAAAGGTAGTGTTGTTCATTAAGTTTCTGAGTTCTAAGAGTTTGACAAGAAATAAGGCCTTTATCTCGTTTTTAAACATATATTTTCAGTAATTTTGGAATATTAAAGTCAATTTTCTATATTTGAATTAACCGCCACATTCTGGTCACAAGTAAGAATGAGGACAGTGCTTCTAAGGCAACTTCTAAGGTGTTTTTCCTCTTTCTGGCAAAAAGTCAGATAAGTCTGTTGTTCTTTTAAAGCATTGAAAAAGCCGTCTTCTTTTGAAAAACATTTCCTTTTCGGCCACTCATTTCAAAGTAACTTCCTCTAGCGCCAAAACAGTGAGAGATACAGACAAACATGATATCCAAGCCCATGGTGCTACCTAGTGGTGTTCAATGGTCGGTCGCTCGGCGCCGATGGGTGCCCATCGGGCGAGCGAGAGGGACGGAGCTAGCGGCCGGCTAGCGCGTGAGAGAGAGACGGCAGACAGGTGGAGTGGGGGGTTGACCGACCATTGGACATCACT
>NW_026267382.1:159640-164125 GCF_000697945.3 Frankliniella occidentalis | reverse complement strand
TTTATTGTGTGTTTTGTTGGTGGCGACTGACAAAGCATTTGCACTCTGTGCAGGGTAGAACTTCGTGTTCCTTTCTAGGTGCAACTTCTCTTCTTTTCGTCAGCAATACATTCTTATGCGGGTCTGATTATACTGCTCCTTTTTGAATTAATAGCATGTTGTGCCTATGCATGCTGTCATTCCGTAGTTTTTGCAATATTTCTGTTTTCTTTTTTTTTTCCCCTCTATTGTCAGCAGCTATATCATCTTCACTGACAAGCTGGACGGCAGGGTCTTTTCTGTATTTGATAAGTTGTTTCACTTCTTCCTCATTCGTATGTTTAGCCTCTTAGTGCTTGTCCAGCTTGCCAGTCCCGACATATTTGCAAAATTTGCAGGCGTGAAGCTTATCCCACTTCCGTTGGAACTTTTTTTTGGCCACAATTACCTGCTTGAGATGTTGCCCCCATCTTCTACATCAGCAGTGTCTGGAGTCGATTCAGCATCTGAATCTGACTCCCTAATCTTGCTTGGAGTATTTCCTGAGATAAGTAATATTGATCAGTCACACAAATTTTTATTTTCTATAAAAATATTTTACCTTGCTGAGTGCATTTTTAGCCCGCTCTTCTGCTTAAAAGCTAAAAGTGGGCTAATGCCATCGCTCTTGTGTCTGTCTGTCCGTCAGTCCGTTCCCCAAGAAGGACGTGAGCTAGAGGTCTGAAATTTTCAGGGTGTTATTGATGTCACTTCTCGACAACGAAACAGTGTTTCATGAGACATCGCCAAGCCTGTTACGCGAGACGTCCTTTGGGGGTGGGGTGGGGGATCGGCGGGTGAGTATCGTCCTAACTTCCCCTGCCGGCCAACAATCACTACTGTGTGCTAGGCCACGCCCCGTCCAGACGCACCTAGTCCCATAATCATACACTACACACTCCACCAAGATGGCGAGCACCTCTGGCTGCTAGCTGAAGCGCACGTCCAGGGCAAGGGCGAGCACCACGTCAATACGGACTCAACAACTGCCTGGTGCCTGGTCTCAGCAGAGACACACATTAAAATCTTAGACTTTTTTATTCATAGTTTGCTTGCGTAGTTTTGTAAACATGCTCATCTATCACGCATTTTTCACACGCCAGTACGAAGAGATTAATTCAGAGTGGAGACCGTTGCGAAGCACGCTGGCTCTAGGCTGTGCCAGTGAATAAAGCATTCCGGTAAAGCTGAAATGCAGAAGTATGTGGGGAAAAAGAAAACGGACATCACTATGCTTTAACATGGTGACTTTTGTATTCTTGTTTCCTGTATTCTTCTACATTTCCGCTTTACCGGAATGCCTTATTGGCACCCAAAACAAGAGAAAGCTCTGGATGGTTGTTCAAATACTTTGAGAATTTTGGTTTCAATGTTTGTTTGCTTTTTGGAGAGGGAGTGGGGGATAAGCCTCCCAATTTTCTGTCTTACTCAAGTGTTTTTGAATTTCCTTCTCGACGTCTGAGCGGTTTCTAGATTTCTTGCTGGCCATGGATTCTGTTCATCGCATTTCATCATGTGGTGTGTTGCGTCTTGTTTCATTGATGCTTATGGACTTTTTTCCTTTTGTTGTTTAATTTTGTCGAAAGCATCAGCTGTGGCGCAACTGTCGTCAATAATCTTCAGATGCTTAGCGATAAATTTGTCTGCACGACAAAGAGGAGTGGCACCAGACTAAATTCCATTCTATAATCGGGCTAAAACAATTTTCCACTCAAGCAGATGATTATGTTAGAGTGGGTGACTTGAAAGCATCAACCATTGGGGCTGTCCGCAGCAGGTGCCCGAAACTTATTACTGAACTCCCTTTAACGTTAATTTTAGAGTTTAAGTTTTAAAACTTCTGGTCGGTAATATGAGCTTGGAGTTCCACTCTTCAGTTTTGTGGACCCTACTTCTATTTAGTCCTTGATCGCATCAATGCTCTGTTCGAGGGGGAAATCACTTGCGAAATAGTTCGTACACTTTCCCCCGAAATAGTCCGAAATGAAGGCGAAATAGAAGCGAAATAGACCAAAAGAAAGACGAAATAGACGCGAAATAGTCGGTGCAATAGTCGCGAAATACCCCTGAAATACTCCGAAATAGCGCGAAATAGCCTGAAATAAACCGAAATAGGCGAGAAATAGACGAAATGGCAGGAGAAATACCACGAAATGGTCCGTACGCTACGAACCCTAGTGATTTCCCCCTCGGCTCTGTTGAAGATTCATAGACAAATCATCATTATAATTTTAAGGGCAACCAACACCATCGTCACTCTCGCAATCTTTGATAAGGTCAGCTATATATGATAGTGTACCCTCAATACGATCAATAGACCATGTCAGTCGCGATGACAAGAGGAAGAAAAGAATCACCAAAACAGGAATCAGTTGGGCGAAGGGTGAAAAAGGACGGAGGGTGGGGGGCGATTAGAAGGCAGTGCTCTTCCGGTTTGTTGATTCTTTCCTTCTTCTTATCACCCCACCTGAAATGTTCTATTTACTTAGCTACAGTAGATCACTGTTATTCAAAGAATGTGACGTCCCATTCGTTTAAATGTAGTGTCACATTCGTTTTTAACGTAATCAGCTAATCCAGTGGCCATTTAGGCATAGATTCACGTTCAAAAGAACGTGACACGATATTCTAACGAATGTGACATGCGACTGGATCGTCACGTTGTTATCACCGATCGCGAGGTGGAGATGGAGACGGCGGAGATTAGGGAGCAGGCGGTCCACGACGTCCTGCAGCGGGGTGCCCTCGAAACCCCAAAGGCAGAGCATGAAGCCTCTCCGATGCTCCTCGGCCATGGCGACGAAGCGGATGCCTACGACCGGGGAACGACGCGGCGCCGCACCGCTGACTCTTCGTGGCGCACAGACGCTCAGCATGTCGACTGTTTGGATCTTCGTCAGAATCCGCTCCTCGAATGCTGGCGCGACATATGTTTCTGGACACATAGGATTCAGCATCTATCTTGCTCATCCATTTCAGCGGAAAATCTTCTGCCTCCTTGAAGTTCATGACAACGCATTGTTGAAAACACACTGGTATCGTCAATACTGCTTGTCGCCGACTGGAGGGGAGGACGCGCGCTGAACGCATACGCGACATGGGGTAGGTGCGTGCAGGCGGCGCGGCGGGATACTGAGGCGGAGGACACGCGTCAACTACCTTTATTGTTTCAGAGGGCAGCCCGCGCGCACCGCTGCAGCCAATAGGAGGTCGGACAGCCTAGAGCGAGCCGACTTCCCCACCCCGCCATCGCGGATGGAGCTTCGGGACTCAAGCCGCGTCGAGGCACCGCTGCGCCATGGGTGCTGGCTTACCGACCCGCCCCTCCCTCTCTCTCTCTCTCTGGTAAGGAAGGGCATAAAGACAGCACGACATGATTCAAGTGAACTGGACCATTTTAATGTCACAGAGTCAATCAGTAATTCATTAAGAACATACGTACACACACATATACAGGCATACGTACAATTACCTTACAAGGTAGATGTACGCCAGACCACGTCTCGCGTAACAGGCTTCGCGATATCTCACGAAACACTGTGACGCTGCGACGCGCCTGGCGCACATATAGCTAGGCCTTAGGCCTGCGGCGCTGACACCCGGGACGAGGTAATAGGAGTGTATATACAATTTTTCGGAATGAAGTCTTTTTAACGATTTAATCGACCATTTGATCATTTTCACCTCATTTTTGTCAAGAAATGCCCCCTAGCACCTAAACGGTACAAGATAGAGCCAAACGGACGAAATTGTCGCCCACAGGGCTCTACTTCGACGAGTTACCCCTTAAGAACCTATAAAAAATATTTGATAAAAATACATATTGCGACCTGTAGTTTTTGATTTTTTAAACAGCCAATTTTTGAGCTAGAATGCTCATCTTCGAACTCGATCTGTCTTTTATGATACAAAACGACCCTGAAATTCCCAGATCGATATCTCAATTCTTTCTCGATTTATCGTGCGGAGAGACGGACAGTCAGACAGACAGACAGACAAACAAACAGAATGAAACTTTTCGGGTCAGTGGAGTAATGGGCTTCGCTAAACGCTCAGCCAATTAGATGCACAGTTTATACGACTCGCCGGTCCGCTCAACAAGGTCCTCTAAGTCAGGCTCGCCATCAAGATTCATCTTTCGCAAGGAAGAAGTAAAGTCACTGACTTGTGGTCGGTTCTCCGTCGAGACGGAACCGAAGCACTACCTAAGAAGTGGAACCCAACTTACGATATCCGCCCTTCTCATCTGCACCTAGTCCATGCAGGCATAGACATTTGACACACTGCAGTTTTAAATGTTCCAGGCACTTCACATACCGGTACACGTCCGCACTAGCTTTTCGCCGCCCTGCCGTCTTCCATGGTTAGAAGGTTAGTCGAAGTTCATGAATGTTCTGTATGGAGACATTTCGCATCCTTGCGCCAATGGGCAGTGCGAGATCTTTGTCTGTTACAACTGTAGCAACG
>NW_026267382.1:155125-156945 GCF_000697945.3 Frankliniella occidentalis | reverse complement strand
AGCGAGAGGGACGGAGCTAGCGGCCGGCTAGCGCGTGAGAGAGAGACGGCAGACAGGTGGAGTGGGGGGTTGACCGACCATTGGACATCACTAGTGCTACCCCTCCTTTCTCATGACTACACACACACATACAAACAAACACTCCTGACGGCAGGATAAAAATGATATTCAAAGCCAAGAGAAAGTCAGTGTCTACATTATTTTATTTGCAACTGTTCAAAATCAATTTTTTTTGTAATGCCTATTTGTTTGATGTTGGCACGGCTGAGACTAGCCGAGGTCTGTATTCAAGGTCCACAGGCCATTGCCATTAGGAAGCATTACTAGATGGCACTGAGATTGCAGCATAGCACTTCTGACTTCCTGTCTGAACTGTGACGTTGTGGGACATTGAAATTTATCTGAGAACCACTCTTGTGTGTCTGTTTAGAAAATCTATCCATATTGTTGCCACCATGGGGCCCATCGTGCCAAGAGGTTAGTATTTTAATCTACTCTACCAGCCTCCTAGTCAGGCACCACAAAGCATTTCCTAGTAATCAAAATTTCTTAGGTTATGGGCTGATTGACGGCTTTAAGTTGTCAGGAAATGACCCAAACAGGAATTTACATGTGAATGAAATAATAGTCTAAAGTATTACTAATTTTTGAATTTGTTTATCTTGACAGACTTATTTTGTCCGTTTTGTAAGAGGAACGGAGAGGCAGAAGTTATGTACAGGAGCCACAATCTCCATTCAAGACAACCAAATGGGCATCGTTATGTAGAGTGCCCAATCCTTCAGAAGCACAAGTTCGTCCTACAATGGTTTTAGAATTTTTATGGTGATTTATTCATACTTTTGCTCTAGAATTGTATGTAAATTGATTGCAGGTGTGAACTTTGTGGTGCAACAGGCATTTATGCTCATACTGCATCATACTGCCAATATTCTACTAGCCCATCGGTCTACCTTTCCCTGGTCAAGTCAACACACCAATCAGATGGCAAACTTCGTAAAAAGTAAACAAGTTATCACATGTTTTTCAAAGTTTTCTGCTAAATGCCTTTCGTGTTTTTGAATTTTTTGGGTTACTTCACAAAAGGTTTTTGTGTTGTATAATCTTTGTTTTTTTCAGATTTAATATGCATTGAAGGTGATCTGTCAGTGGGGCAATAACACTTCAAGAACAGGACGTAGATAATTGGCAGTCTACACAAGTCTAATGCAGACAAGAAATTTGGTGCTATTACTGTCACTGTATGTACAACCAGAAAGGACCTTACTTCAAGCACCTTCGATACCATGCCAAGAAGATTTCTACTTTAGAGTTGTGGCCCTTTGTTGATTTAACACTCCATGATATTGGGGTGACTCTGTAGTTTAAGTGTGGCCTGGCCATTGAAACACTAAAAAACATTTTCTGTGAATGTGGCATTACGCATAAAACGTGTAGCAAATTTTAAAAATTTACTCAATCAATACAATTTTAATAAGAAATTTACAAAAAAAGTTTGCTTTCTTTTGTGATTTCTTAAGAACATGCATACACCTATAGGGAAAGAAAGTTTATGAAAAACAAAACTTCACACCAGAAACAATTTTTTGGGAACAAGGAAGCATTCCAAACTGTCCATACAAAAAGTAAAAATTCTCCTTGCAAAGCGCTCTTAAATTGATGCCCATGCAGACCTCTGGAAAAACTGAGGCAAATGAAAGAAAAAACCTAACAAGTAGCCTGCTCTGTGCCAGCCTGGAAATCAAAAAGTGGTGCTAATTTCAAATAAACTTCTGCAATGTTGGATAATGTTCCTATTTAAAATCTTTAAAATTTTAACA
>NW_026267382.1:154101-154630 GCF_000697945.3 Frankliniella occidentalis | reverse complement strand
GACAGACAGACACACAGACACACAGACAGACAGACAGACGCGAAACTTTTTGATCACTGGAGTAATAGGCTTCGCTAATCGCTCAGCCAAAAATGTTTGGGGGTCATTTCCGTGTGAAAAACGCCCTCTGGCGCCCAAACGGTTAGAGATAGAGCAAAACGGGCAAAATTTCGGCCCAAAGGGCTCTACTTTGACGAGTTACCTTTAAGAAAGATGTAAAGAAAATATTTTCTCAAATAAATGTTTTAGGCTTTTTTGTTTATGATTTTTTGGACACGTTCATTTTTGAGCCTGATGGCTCAAAATCAATACAGTTCTTCCTTTTTATGATATAAAGGTTTAATAAAAATTAAAGTGTCCTAGCCCTAACCGTTTTCGAGTTATCGTGCGTACAGACAGACAGACAAACAGACAGACGCGGAACTTTTTGATCATCACTGGAGCAATAGGCTTCGCTAATCGCTCAGCCAATTAATGTTGTTTCTCAGACATTTGATGGACTCTGGTGGGGCGACTCGTCAAAATAAAG
>NW_026267382.1:151910-154051 GCF_000697945.3 Frankliniella occidentalis | reverse complement strand
TTTTTCTATTTTATTTACCAGAAATAAGCAAAAACCCTCATTGCTTCATTACCTTAAACCTGAAATCTAACATTAGGTGAGCTAAAATAGAGGCAGTAGCATTGCATCTGTGATTTAACCACGCGCTAGAAACGTGACAGCCTGCTCTAGAAAAATTATTCATTCTTGTCATTTACTTGGATAAATTTCCAAACAAGTTTAGTGTAAGGTGTTCTGCTTTCCTAGATATGTTGATGATCCAAATCTTAACCTTGAGTAGTATTTTTAGTTTACATGGCTGCTACATGTGCAAAAAAAAAACCTGTACATTTCTCCCTCATCAACTTTACATCAATGGAATACTAGAAATAAAAGTCATTTAGTGAAAAAAATATATTTAAAAAAATTGCAAGTACATTTTCTTGTCAGTTGTCTCTGATTTTAAAAACATAAAAATGTTCTGTACACATTAAAAAAAATGGGTCTTGTCAACATATTTGACTATTTTTATTTAAAGTCCTGACACAGGACCTTCCCCCCATTGCCATCACGTGTAGCAAAGGGCCCGTTTAAGGACCAACCGTCCATGGGGTGGTTCTTCGCATTGCATGGGTTAAGCCCATAGCAGGCCAAGTTGAGGTTGAGTGAGAGATTGGTGTCCATGCGGCCTCCTTTCGGATCCCTCCAGACAATCCATTTGGACTGGAGGTCGACGAATGGAATGTAGCCAGCTGGGGTTCCCGGGGGCTTCACGTACTTCCTCACCATCTTGGCGACCAAATGCAGATTGCAGATGAAACACAGCAAACAGAACCTTTGTGACAAAGGAAGACGGACATGTAGACCATGAATGCATTTCATTAGACATAAAAAAACACAGAAACCAATCGGAGAGTCAATGATAGAGATAATCAACTCTTTCTATCTTTTCAACAGAATGAGGAAGCGACATTGAACGACTTGATTTTTTTGGGGTCTTGTTTTTAACATTTCAACAGATGCTTAATACGTTAATATAGTGGGATTCTGTCTCTCAACAATAACACAAAGTTCTCTCATTGATTGTTAACACTATCTCAATAAAAAGTAAGAATTTTCCTCTGCATAACAAAGGTTAGAAAACCCTGAACTGACTTATTCAATTTCGTTCTTTATGAATTTCTTTAAGCTACAATGTGTCAGAATAATGGATTGATGAGCAATGCATCGAAAAAGAATGATAAAATAAGCGATTTGAAGGAATTAAGTGGAATAATCATGAAATTCTTTCGTGAACCTATTCTTACATTGTACCAGGATGGGGAAGGTAGAGCGCAAAGAACAAAACAACCCCACCCTTCCACCCTTTGTTGGGTACTGCTCATTTTGTATGAATTATTTACCTTCGGAACCGAGTTGAACAGTCGATAAATTTGTCTTTACACTAATTTGACAGCATTTACAGCAATTTCCAAAGATAGTATCATAACCTTTAAATGAGTTTCACCTTTTGCCTGAGATTCGAATTAAAACAGCCCATTTTGAGAAAATGTTTTATATTTTTACCTGAAAATGTGCTCTCTGAAAGTTTGGAGGATCACAAAACTTGTTTGCAAGATAATTCTTGTAGACCTCGGTTTGATTCAGCAGTTAGAAATCACTCAAAATGGACGCTGGCGTAACAAATGGGCATTCCATGAGCTATGGGCAATTGCCAACTTTTGGAAAGACCAAACTTGATTTTTTCGTTGTTTTTTTTTTTTTTTTTACATTGCAACAGATGCTTAATAAGTTAATATAGTTGGATTCTGCTGTCTCTCAAACTCTTGTTTTATCATATTTGAACAGAATGTAGCCCTCTTTACAGATTTTCTCCTCTGATTGTAATTGTGGCAATACGGAAATAACACACCGGGTTAGGCAACTCAAACAACTAAAGCAATCTTTGAAATCATTACATTTGACCAAAAGTTTCAAGCTTAAAATTTTACAAAGATTATTTTAAAAGAAATTCCTTCTTTTGTGAACAAAAGATACACATCATTATATGTTTCTTACCTTATCTCACAATGTATTTTTTTTAGCAAGTGTGCCAGCCTGGAAATCAAAAAGTGGTGCTAATTTCAAATAAACTTCTGCAATGTTGGATAATGTTCCTATTTAAAATCTTTAAAATTTTAACA
>NW_026267382.1:150509-151860 GCF_000697945.3 Frankliniella occidentalis | reverse complement strand
CGTAACAGGCTTCGCGATATCTCACGAAACACTGTTACGCTGCGACGCGCCTGGCATACATCTACCTAGGCCTGCGGCGCTGACACCCGAGTCGGTTAGTGCAAAAGTGTACACAAAGATACGGGCCTCCGGCCCGTCACTTTGACTAAGCATGCAGGGTTGTACATTTTTTCGCTTATTTTCGTCAAAAACACCCTCTAGTGCCTCAACGGTTTGAGCTAGAGCAAAACGGAGAAAATTTTCGCCCAGAGGACTCTCTTTTGATGAGTTACCCCTTAGGAGACTGTAAAAGTAATATTTTTAAAAAACCCTATTTTGGGGACCTGTGGTTTTTGATTTTTTTAAAAATCCAATTTTTGAGCTAGAATGCTCTTCTTCGAACTCGATCTGTCTTTTTATGACACAAAACGACCCTGGAAATCCCAGGTCGCTAGCTAAATTCGTTCTCGAGTTATCGTGCGCACAGAAAAACAGACAGACAGACAGACAGACGCGAAACTTTTTGATCATCACTGGAGTTATAGGCTTCGCCAATCGCTCAGCCAAAAATATTTGGAAAAAAAAGATATATCTTGCAGCCTGTGGTTTTTGATTTTTTTTAAAGTCAATTTTTGAGCTAGAGTGCTTATCTTCGAACTCGATCTGTCTTTTTATGATACAAAACGACCCTGAAATTTCCCGATCGATATCTCAATTCTTTCTCGAGTTATCGTGCGGACAGACGGACAGACGGACAAACAGACAAACAAACAAACAGAATGAAACTTTTCCGGTCAGTGGAGTAATGGGCTACGCTAATCGCTCAGCCAATTAGATGCACAGTTTATATGACTCGCCGGTCCGCTCAACAAGGTCCTCTAAGTCAGGCTTGCCATCAAGATTCATTTTTCGCAAGGAGGAAGTAAAGTCACTGACTTGTGGTCGGTTCTCCGTCGAGACGGAACCGAAGCACTACCTAAGAAGTGGAACCCAACTTACGATATGCGCCCTTCTCATCTGCACCTAGTCCATGCAGGCATAGGCATTTGACACACTGCAGTTTTAAATGTTCCAGGCACTTCACATACCGGTACACGTCCGTACTAGCTTTTCGCCGCCCTGCCTCCATGGTAAGAAGTTTAGTCGAATTTCATGAATGTTCTGTATGGAGACATTTCGCATCCTTGCGCCAATGGGCAGTGCGAGATCTTTGTCTGTTACAACTGTAGCAACGGCTAACCTTGGCTTTCCAGTTCGCATGACAAGCAGGCCGATTTCAAGCGAATGGCCAAAATTGATGTATCCCTCTGCATTGGGGAACATAACACCATGCTTTGCACAAGAAGATTTAAAGTCACACAGAAGCATTTGA
>NW_026267382.1:147899-149415 GCF_000697945.3 Frankliniella occidentalis | reverse complement strand
TTTGCACCAACCGTTTCGTTGTCCAGAAGTGACAACAATAATACCCTGAAAATTCCAGACCTCTAGCTCACGTCCTTCTTGGGGAACGGACAGACGGACAGACAGACAGACAGACAGACAGACAGACAGACAGACAGACACAAGGGCGATGGCATAAAGGCGCCCGGGCCGATCCCCTCTCCTCCACGGGGCGGAGTGGGGGAGCGCCCGGGGAGAAGTGGAGGGCAGGCGGGGAGGAGTGCGGGCGCCTTTCCGTCTTCCGTTTTTGTTCTTCTACTTCCGCTCAGCGCTCTAGACCAATACCCTATTCGTTCTCGAGTTATCGTGCGTACAGACAACAGACACACAGACAGACAGACAAACAGACGCGAAACTTTTTGATCATCACTGGAGTAATAGGCTTCGCTAATCGCTCAGCCAACAAAGTTTACGGTGGTCGGTTCTCCGTCGAGACGGAACCGACACACACACACACACACTGACTAGCAGAGAGACCTACACATACACAAATATACTAGGTAGATGTACGCCAGACCACGTCTCGTAAAAGGCTTTGCGATATCTCACGAAACACTGTTACGCTGCGACGCGCCTGGCATACATCTACCTAGGCCTGCGGCGCTGGAACCCGAGTCGGGAAGCGCAAAAATGTACACAAAGATACGGGCCTCCGGCCCGCCAACTTCCCGTCACTTCGACTAAGAATGCAGGGTTGTACATTTTTTCGCTTATTTTCGTCAAAAACTCCCTGTGGCGCCTAAATGGTTAAAGATAGAGCCAAACGGCCGAAATTTACGCCCAAAGGGCTCTACTTTGATGAGTTACCCTTCAGGAAACTGTGAAAAATATTTTTAAAGAACGTGATTTGTAGGACCTGTTGTTTTTGATTTTTTAAAAATCCAATTCTTGAGCTAGAATGCTCATCGTCGAACTCTATCTGTCTTTTTATGACACAAAACGACCCTGAAAATCCCAGGTCGCTAGCTCAATTCGTTCTCGAGTTATCGTGATGACAGACAAACAGACACACAGACAGACAGACGCGAAACTTTTTGATCATCACTGGAGTGATAGGCTTCGCTAATCGCTCAGCCAATAACTAGGTAGATGTACGCCAGACTACGTCTCGCGTAACAGGCTTCGCGATATCTCACGAAACACTGTTGCGCTGCGACGCGCCTGGCAGACATCTACCTAGGCCTGCGGCGCTGACACCCAAGTCGGATAGTGGGAAAATGTACACAAAGATACGGGCCTCCGGCCCGTCAACTTTCCGTCACTGCGACTGAGCATGCAGGGTTGTAGTCAGTATTTGCGCTCCCCTGACAGTTGTACATTTTTTCGCTTCTTTTCGTCAAAAACTCCCTGTGGCGCCGAAACGGATAAAGATAGAGCCAAACGGACGAAATTTTCGGCCAAGAGGCTCTACTTTGACTAGCTATATGTACGCCAGACCACGTCTCGCGTAACAGGCTTCGCGATATCTCACGAAACACTGTTACGCTGCGACGCGCCT
>NW_026267382.1:138204-142969 GCF_000697945.3 Frankliniella occidentalis | reverse complement strand
CACCTTCCTCCTCTGATTCAATTGAAGCTTTCTTCTCGCCCTTCTTCTCCACCTTAATCTTCTTCCTCGTCTGCCTAACTGGACATTTAGTGTCAGCGTCCTCGTCTGTACTTGAAGTTATTATCGGGACTCTCCTCTTACGCGGCTGACTCAAGGCCGCCTCGTCTTGTACAGTTGGCTGTTGATCCTGCATATAGAGAATAATTTCCATTGTAGCTACAGTTTTCTGACTAAATGACCCTGTGGTTAAGGCGAAAGTCATTACCTCTGAAGCCGCCCGTGGAGGCTGGTAGGACGTAATCTCTTCTTCATCAGCAGATGGAGATGAATCTTGGTACGGGACTAGTTTGATTTGTTCCGTCTGCAAACAAAATATGATGTCAATACAAGCTACAGTCCGGGTAGGCTGAGAAGACAGTATGAATATAACGGTTGGTCTCACCTCAGTGGAGTGGGTGTCCTGCTGCGATCCATGAAGATTGGTGGGGGCAGCCACAACAATAGGAGAGGGAGGGCTTGCGGGTTTTAAGCCTTCCTTATGCTCATCAACGACATGACTAGTCTCTGATGCAGTTGGTTCCCTCCTCTTGCATGACAGTTTGGAGGTTTGCTTCTTTGGCTTCAGACGTCGCCTTCGCTTCTGTTCGATAGATGGAACATAGATGTGACTTACAATATCACTGATGGTCAAAGCAGCACAAAAATGTACAACTATCCCTTACCTTCTGACTTGGATCATTATGGCACAGCGAGGACATCTCTACAAAGGACGAAAAAGGGGGGCTTGCCGCCTTAGTGGTTCGCGATTGCGAAGCAGCAACAACAGGAGCCGCTCTCTCAAAAGGGCGTTCCTGCATCTGAACACTTTCGGTCTGGTCACCTTTAACCCGATTGGGAATCGACATCGGTAGGACCCGCTCCCTCGGAAGGGCGTCCCTGCATCTGAAGACTTTCGGACTGCAAAAGAAATCACAAATTATCAATATCTGATGGATAGAGCAGTTTCAATATTAGAAGAATGCATGCGCTTACATCTGACGTGGTGCTGCTTGCCATCGCTTCTTTCATCGCTGCTTGCTTTTTTTCCTGTGCCTTACGATAGGTCTCCTTGTACCTGCTAAAGCCGCATGTTGGTGCCGCCAAATCCAATGGTGCCGCCATATTCAAGGCAACCTGTAACAAGAGGACGCAATTATGCGTTGGTACTCAATGCCTGTGGGCTGACGCAGAGGGCAGAGACGAGGTGCGAATAGGATAGGCCAGGAACAGAGCGCCCAGCCGCCTGCATAGGGCACGGTAGGCAAACCCGCAACGCAGCTACGCGCAGCGGGAGTGGCAGGCCCGCCCTGTAGCCTCGCGTCCCGTTGTGGCGGGTGGCGGCGCGGGGTACGGCAAGTGTCATGGACGAAGCCTTTACGGAGAGCTCAGAGCGACGTCACCTCCCCTGCGCCATCTGCGGTCTGCCTTGCATGGTAGCGGACGGCGCTGAACGCACACGCAACGTGGGGTAGGTGCGTTCAGGCGGCGCGGCGGGATACTGAGGCGGAGGACACGCGCCGACTACCTTATTGTTTCAGATGGCAGCCCGCGCGCACCGCTGCAGCCAATAGAAGGTCGGACAGCCTAGAGCGAGCCGGGCGCGTGCCGGGCGCGTGCCGGGCGCGAGCAGGGCGCGAGCCGGCCGCGAACCGAGCACGAGCCGAGCGAGAGCCGAGCGCGTACCGAAGATTCCTCCGACGCCGACGACGATTGGTGGCATCGCGCGCACCCTGACGCCTTGCACCAAGTCTGCGCAGCCCAATTGCATAAAAGCGGGCGGTTGCGTGTCCGCTGCCACCAGTGCTTCAACCGTCCACCCGTGTGCCACAGCTATCCACGTCAACGAACAACCATGGCACCAATAAAGTATCTCAAACATCCACTATGCTTTATATGTCGTAAGCCGACGCCTGGATTGTATAGACATCTCATCGAAAGTCACAAAATGTGGCCAGAACTTGTTAGACGTCTTCACCAGAACCATAAATACTGGGAAAACAAGAACAACCTTGCCCGTGAACTCGGCTACTTGTAGTGGCAGAACGTGTCACGACATTAAATCATGTCGTTGATTTGGACCGAGATGTCATTTTAAACGTCGGTTTATTTTGAAACTCATAATTCCTTCCTGAAAATGTCATTCTTCAACACTAAGACAATGCTTATTAAGCCTGGCTTGTAGAGTGTGCTGACTGTGCTCCTTCGACCTGGGCGCGCTGCGCAACGGCGGTAAGGGTAGGTGTGGGGGAGTACCCCGCTCACCTACACGCCGGGCTTCAGCACCACCGCCAGACCGGTGGCGCCCTGGCGGTGGGGTACCACGCCGTCCCTCTGGCAGCGGCGTTAGGCGCGGTGGCCGGCCTCCCCTCCGCAGTGTCCGTGACGTCGTCGTCACCCTGGCAGCATCGTTAGGCGTGGTAGCTGGCGTCGCCGCCTCGCGCGCCCTCGTCGCGGAGATCGACTTTGAGTGCGGGACGCTCCCCCCCCCCCTCTTCTCTCTCTCTCTCTCTCTCTCTCTCTCTCTCTCTCTCTCTCTCTCTCTCCCCCCCCCCCCCCCCTTCAATGAAGAGTCTGCGGAGACATACGCGCAAGCGGCGGACGAAATTTTCTTAAGCTGACCCGGTTCGACCGTTCGACCCAGGGAGGGGTCAAGTGGGTCCAGGCTCACCCAGGTTAGACCGCGTGGTGCAAGGAGACGCCCCTGTCGTCGAGCTGGTCACAACGACATGACGCCGCTTGGCGGCCGTGCGCAGTTGCCGCAATTCGAGTTGAACTAGGCTCTCGAGATATTTCTGTTTGGCCCTAAAAAGAGCCGATGTTTAGGGAGATCTCGCTCTTTTGAAAAGTTGTGTGCATTTGTTTTTGGCTGAGCGATTAGCGAAGCCCATAACTCCACTGACCGGAAAAGTTTCATTCTGTTTGTCTGTCTGTCTGTCCGCACGATAATTCGAGAAAGAATTGATAGAGCGATCTGGGAATTTCAGCGTCGTTTTGTGTCATAACAAGCAGGCCCGCCCTTCCGCCAAACGAAGTTGCCAGCTCCGCTTCGCTCCGCCGGCAATTCCGTTCGGCAGGGGCCGGGCCTGCTTGGCCTGCCGGCGGCGATTTCTGTCGCGCGATTTGCTGAAGAACATGACCGAATGATGTAGCGGGCCTACGGCCCGCTTAAACCTGTCATCTTTGAGTTTGCCCCAAAGACTCGAGAGAGGGATGTAACGGTGAAGCACCGCGACTACAACCCACCCTTCTGCTTAGAAAACGTTTTTCGGGGGTGGGGGAAAGTTTCCTTTCTATTTTGCGGTTTTTAGGCCTTCTTCTACATCTAATTGTGCAATATGGCAATTTTTAGCTTTTTTTCGTCTAAAAAGACCCTCCAGCGCCTAAACGGTTAGAGATAGAGCACAACGGACGAAATTTTCGTCCATACGGCTGTACTTTGACGAGTTACCCCTTAGGAGACCATTCAATATTTTCGAAAATTACTAAATTTATTTTTGGGCCACTTTTGTGAGAGAAACTCACTCTAGCGCGCGAACGGTGAGAGATAGAGCAAAACGGACGAAATTTTCGCCCAAAAGGCTCTACTGTCGCAAGTAACCCCTTAGGAGATCATAATAAAAATATTATTTCCAACTTTTTGGGCCTTTCCTGGTTTCTTCGATACCCCCTTTTAGCCCCTTAAGGGTGGCTGACAGGATTTGCCGTAGGCGTTTTGTTTTGTGGGAGTGAACCTTGATATCCCCTGAAAATTTGAAGTCTCTAGCACATCTCCTTCTTGTGGAACAGACAGACACACACGAGGTCGTTTGCATAAGCCCGCTGGATAGCTTTTTCAAAGCAGAAGGGCGGGCTAAAAAGACAGATCGAGTTCGAAGATGAGCATTGTAGCTCAAAAATTGACTTTTTAGAAAATCAAAAACCCATATGAGGCAAAATGTATTTTTTTACCGAATATTTTGATAGGGGTTTCTTAGAGGTAACTCGTGAAAGTAGAACCCTTCGAGCGAAAATTTCGTCCGTTTTGCTCTATCTCGTACCGTTTGGATGCTAGGAGGCATTTCTTGGCAAAAATAAGATGAAAACGACTAAATGGTCTATTAAGTCGTAAGAGAGGCCTTATATTGAAAAATTGTGCAGGAAGTAATACTAAAACCACACAGTTCACGTCGAACCACACCCTCCTTAAGGCTCAAGAGTACCTAGATTATTTAGTATCACTTAAACGTTGTTTTTAGCCCGCCCTTCTGTTTTAAACTAGCTATATGTACGCCAGACCACGTCTCGCGTAACAGGCTTCGCGATATATCACGAAACACTGTTACGCTGCGACGCGCCTGGCGCACATATAGCTAGGCCTGCGGCGCTGACACCCCAGACGAGTTAAATTTTACGATTAAATAGACCATTTTGTCGTTTTCACCTTATTTTCGCCAAGAAATGCTCCCTAGCACCCAAACGGTGCGAGATAGAGCAAAACGGACAAAATTTTCGCCCATAGGGTTCTACTTTTACGAGTTGCCCCTTAGAAGCCCCAAAAAAAATATTTGAAAAAAAAAGATATTTTGCAACCTGTGGTTTTTGATTTTTTTAAAAGCCAAATTTTGAGCTAGAATGCTCATCTTCGAACTCGATCTGTCTTTTTATGATACAAAACGACCCTGAAAATCCCAGGTCGCTATCTCAATTCTTTCTCGAGTTATCGTGCGGACAGACAGACAGACAAACA
>NW_026267382.1:132459-137149 GCF_000697945.3 Frankliniella occidentalis | reverse complement strand
CTTAAACCTGAAATCTAACATTAGGTGAGCTAAAATAGAGGCATATGGCCGGCATATTGTCAAAAAAAATCAAAAACAATAAACCCAAAGTATTACTTTTAATCTTTTATTTTTTTAACATCTTTGAAAGGCGTAACTCGTCGAAGTAGAAACCTACGGGCCGAAATTTTGTCCGTTTGGCTCTATCTTTAACTGTTAGGTCGCCAGAGGGCGACTTCCACACGAAAATGTCCCCAAACCATTTTAATGTTGTTTCTCAGATATTTATGGTCTCTGGTGGGGCAACTCAAAATAAAATCCTGGGGGTAAAAGTTGTGTCCTTTGGAGTCGAAGGCCTATCTACGACTCTGCCTTTTGCCCGTCTCGGGTGTCAGCGCCGCAGGCCTAGGTAGATGTATGCCAGGCGCGCCGCAACGTAGCAGTGTTTCGTGAGATATCGCGAAGCCTGTTACGCGAGACGTGGTCTGGCGTCTACCTAGTTTTACTTGTTTCAAACAACGACTTGACGACTAAGAGAAGAGAGTCAATAAATGCAATAATCAAAGATAATATTTGTGGCATACACTGGAAATGCAAGTGTGTGAATGTCGCTCACCTGCAGGTGTGCGACATTCCATTCGTACACTTAGGGGGATAAAGGTGTGAATTTTTCCTAGAAAATTCACACGTTTACCCCCCTAAGTGTACGAATGGAATGTCGCACACCTGCAGGTGAGCGACATTCACACACTTGCATTTCCAGTGTACTTACACTTCCGCCAGCAAAGCAACAGGGTGGGAGAAAGAATTTCGTAGTGGGCGGCGGGCGGTGCGGCCCCGGAACACCGTAGCCTACGGAGTCTCGGCAGCGCGCGGCTCGGGCGGCACAGGCGCGCTTCCCCGGGGCTCGAAGCGCCTAATCGGTTTGACTTACGCTAAAATTGACAAAATTTTCGTCTTAATAAGACCACAGAATCGCCGAATTAGTCTAAGGCCGTTTTCGCCTCCGAAAAATTCGATGTTCGAAAGATGCTGCACTTGGCGTACGGCCATGGTTGGTCACACAGTGAAAAGGTTGTCGGACCCGTAATCTACGAACCAAAACGGTCCGTTTGAGCCTAGGTCTGCTTCAAATATGTCAATTTCGCTGTAAGTGGGACGCCCTACTCTAACGGTCTCGAGTGCCTTTGGATGATCGGCGCTATTCACCTTCTCAAACTCTTTTTCTCCCAGGTTGATAAGAAGTGGGTCGTTTCGGACTGTTAATCTGATGGGGTCCAGTTGTAGACGATCCAGTATCTTTTCCTTGAAGTCATCTGACGTCTGCACGCACTGGCAAAGAAGCACGAGCCTCCATCTGAGCATTCCGACCAGGTTTTATTGTGTGTTTTGTTGGTGGCGACTGACAAAGCATTTGCACTCTGTGCAGGGTAGAACTTCGTGTTCCTTTCTAGGTGCAACTTCTCTTCTTTTCGTCAGCAATACATTCTTATGCGGGTCTGATTATACTGCTCTTTTTTGAATTAATAGCACGTTGTGCCTATGCATGCTGTCATTCCGTAGTTTTTGCAATATTTCTGTTTTCTTTTTTTTCCCCTCTATTGTCAGCAGCTATATCATCTTCACTGACAAGCTGGACGGCAGGGTCTTTTCTGTATTTGGTACGTTGTTTCACTTCTTCCTCATTCGTATGTTTAGCCTCTTAGTGCTTGTCCAGCTTGCCAGTCCCGACATATTTGCAAAATTTGCAGGCGTGAAGCTTATCCCACTTCCGTTGGAACTTTTTTTTGGCCACAATTACCTGCTTGAGATGTTGCCCCAGCATCATCTTCTACATCAGCAGTGTCTGGAGTCGATTCAGCATCTGAATCTGACTCCCTACTCTTGCTTGGAGTATTTCCTGAGATAAGTAATATTGATCAGTCACACAAATTTTTATTTTCTATAAAAATATTTTACCTTGCTGAGTGCATTTTTAGCCCGCTCTTCTGCTTAAAAGCTAAAAGTGGGCTAATGCCATCGCTCTTGTGTCTGTCTGTCCGTCAGTCCGTTCCCCAAGAAGGACGTGAGCTAGAGGTCTGAAATTTTCAGGGTGTTATTGATGTCACTTCTCGACAACGAAACAGTGTTTCATGAGACATCGCCAAGCCTGTTACGCGAGACGTCCTTTGGGGGTGGGGTGGGGGATCGGCGGGTGAGTATCGTCCTAACTTCCCCTGCCGGCCAACAATCACTACTGTGTGCTAGGCCACGCCCCGTCCAGACGCACCTAGTCCCATAATCATACACTACACACTCCACCAAGATGGCGAGCACCTCTGGCTGCTAGCTGAAGCGCACGTCCAGGGCAAGGGCGAGCACCACGTCAATACGGACTCAACAACTGCCTGGTGCCTGGTCTCAGCAGAGACACACATTAAAATCTTAGACTTTTTTATTCATAGTTTGCTTGCGTAGTTTTGTAAACATGCTCATCTATCACGCATTTTTCACACGCCAGTACGAAGAGATTAATTCAGAGTGGAGACCGTTGCGAAGCACGCTGGCTCTAGGCTGTGCCAGTGAATAAAGCATTCCGGTAAAGCTGAAATGCAGAAGTATGTGGGGAAAAAGAAAACGGACATCACTATGCTTTAACATGGTGACTTTTGTATTCTTGTTTCCTGTATTCTTCTACATTTCCGCTTTACCGGAATGCCTTATTGGCACCCAAAACAAGAGAAAGCTCTGGATGGTTGTTCAAATACTTTGAGAATTTTGGTTTCAATGTTTGTTTGCTTTTTGGAGAGGGAGTGGGGGATAAGCCTCCCAATTTTCTGTCTTACTCAAGTGTTTTTGAATTTCCTTCTCGACGTCTGAGCGGTTTCTAGATTTCTTGCTGGCCATGGATTCTGTTTATCGCATTTCATCATGTGGTGTGTTGCGTCTTGTTTCATTGATGCTTATGGACTTTTTTCCTTTTGTTGTTTAATTTTGTCGAAAGCATCAGCTGTGGCGCAACTGTCGTCAATAATCTTCAGATGCTTAGCGATAAATTTGTCTGCACGACAAAGAGGAGTGGCACCAGACTAAATTCCATTCTATAATCGGGCTAAAACAATTTTCCACTCAAGCAGATGATTATGTTAGAGTGGGTGACTTGAAAGCATCAACCATTGGGGCTGTCCGCAGCAGGTGCCCGAAACTTATTACTGAACTCCCTTTAACGTTAATTTTAGAGTTTAAGTTTTAAAACTTCTGGTCGGTAATATGAGCTTGGAGTTCCACTCTTCAGTTTTGTGGACCCTACTTCTATTTAGTCCTTGATCGCATCAATGCTCTGTTCGAGGGGGAAATCACTTGCGAAATAGTTCGTACACTTTCCCCCGAAATAGTCCGAAATGAAGGCGAAATAGAAGCGAAATAGACCAAAAGAAAGACGAAATAGACGCGAAATAGTCGGTGCAATAGTCGCGAAATACCCCTGAAATACTCCGAAATAGCGCGAAATAGCCTGAAATAAACCGAAATAGGCGAGAAATAGACGAAATGGCAGGAGAAATACCACGAAATGGTCCGTACGCTACGAACCCTAGTGATTTCCCCCTCGGCTCTGTTGAAGATTCATAGACAAATCATCATTATAATTTTAAGGGCAACCAACACCATCGTCACTCTCGCAATCTTTGATAAGGTCAGCTATATATGATAGTGTACCCTCAATACGATCAATAGACCATGTCAGTCGCGATGACAAGAGGAAGAAAAGAATCACCAAAACAGGAATCAGTTGGGCGAAGGGTGAAAAAGGACGGAGGGTGGGGGGCGATTAGAAGGCAGTGCTCTTCCGGTTTGTTGATTCTTTCCTTCTTCTTATCACCCCACCTGAAATGTTCTATTTACTTAGCTACAGTAGATCACTGTTATTCAAAGAATGTGACGTCCCATTCGTTTAAATGTAGTGTCACATTCGTTTTTAACGTAATCAGCTAATCCAGTGGCCATTTAGGCATAGATTCACGTTCAAAAGAACGTGACACGATATTCTAACGAATGTGACATGCGACTGGATCGTCACGTTGTTATCACCGATCGCGAGGTGGAGATGGAGACGGCGGAGATTAGGGAGCAGGCGGTCCACGACGTCCTGCAGCGGGGTGCCCTCGAAACCCCAAAGGCAGAGCATGAAGCCTCTCCGATGCTCCTCGGCCATGGCGACGAAGCGGATGCCTACGACCGGGGAACGACGCGGCGCCGCACCGCTGACTCTTCGTGGCGCACAGACGCTCAGCATGTCGACTGTTTGGATCTTCGTCAGAATCCGCTCCTCGAATGCTGGCGCGACATATGTTTCTGGACACATAGGATTCAGCATCTATCTTGCTCATCCATTTCAGCGGAAAATCTTCTGCCTCCTTGAAGTTCATGACAACGCATTGTTGAAAACACACTGGTATCGTCAATACTGCTTGTCGCCGACTGGAGGGGAGGACGCGCGCTGAACGCATACGCGACATGGGGTAGGTGCGTGCAGGCGGCGCGGCGGGATACTGAGGCGGAGGACACGCGTCAACTACCTTTATTGTTTCAGAGGGCAGCCCGCGCGCACCGCTGCAGCCAATAGGAGGTCGGACAGCCTAGAGCGAGCCGACTTCCCCACCCCGCCATCGCGGATGGAGCTTCGGGACTCAAGCCGCGTCGAGGCACCGCTGCGCCATGGGTGCTGGCTTAC
>NW_026267382.1:125128-132409 GCF_000697945.3 Frankliniella occidentalis | reverse complement strand
ATGCGGAAAAGTTGTCTTTTTAGATGTAGAATCCAGTGCAATTTTTTATTTTGAGATCGGACAATATTTCCCGATCGCGCAACGAGTTCAAAGTTATGCATTAGCTCTTATGGGAAAAATCGTCAAAAACCATGAAAAAATGAAAATCGAAAATTTGGGCTTTGTATGTGATGTTTTTTGAAACTCTGTTTTCATAATTGCAATCTACGCCATAAAAGGCATCCACTGATGTGTCACACTTGATATTATAGTGAGCGGTTCAGTCCCGGCAAGGTGTCAATTTAAGCCCAAATTGCATCAAATTGCACAAAAGTCATGAAATTATGCAGCCTACACCGCCTAAACCATGGGTTGCAATATCAAGTGTGATACATCACTAGATTCCTTTTTTGGCGTAGATTGCATTTATGAAAACAGATTTTCAAAAATCATCACATACAAAGCCTAAATTTTCGATTTTCATTTTTTCGATGTTTTTGACGATTTTTCCCATAAGAGCTAATGCATAACTTTGAGCTCGTTGCGCGATCGGAAAATATTGTCCGATCTCAAAATAAAAAATTGCACTGGATTCTACATCTAAAAAGACAACTTTTCCGCATACCCGCCATATCAATATCTCAAATCCTTTTTTTTCGCTATCCTCTACTGAACACATGTGTAGCCAATGCACGAGCTACTTCCTCAGCCTGGAGGGTCCGTAGGTGGATCGCCTCCGGCCAAGAGCTGAAAGCCTCGACCACCACGAGCACATATCTGACGACCCTCCCTACGCACAAGGGGCTATCTTTCTGAGCGTGACAGACAAACGGCTATCTTTTTGAGCTTGGCAGACAAACGGCTATCTGCTTTTCTTTGGGGTTAGGGTTGTCCACTTTTATATTGAATGACTGTCGAAGTAAGAGTCATAAAATTAGCGTGTAAGAAATTTTCTGCTTTGACAACGACAAAGAAAAATTGGTTAAACGCTCATTCTGTTTCATAACCTCTACTGCGAGATATTAAATCCCAAAGTCGCGAGGTGGGAAAAGCAGTTAGTCGTTTGTCTGCCCAGCTCAAAAAGATAGCCTTTTGTCTGCCACGCCCTAAAAGAAAGCCACTTGTACGTAGGGAGGGTCGCTGTAGCCATCAGGCTTAAAGGGCTCAAAAGGGCCTAGGAAGTCAGCGTGATACCGACCAAATAGCGTACCTTCTCGGAATATTTTCATTTCCGCTCGCGTCTTGTGTGCTGGGCTTTTGACCTTAGCACAACTGAGACACGAAGACACTACGTCTTGAATGGAAGTGAACCATGATGGGCCAATAGATCCTCTCTTTCAGCAGGTTGTCACACTTTGACACACCGCAAAGTGAGAGGGGGGCTCGGCCCAATATGGTACATCACTACCAGGTCCGTGACTCGACAAGTCGGGACAACTGTCTCGAACACAGACAGAGATTGGATACCAGAGGGGTGCTCCAAACACCGCTTCAGCACACCATTTCGCAACTGCAGAGATTTGAACTGTACCCACAGACTCCTAGCGACAGGTCCACAACCAACAATCTCCTGGAAGTGCGGACGCTGCCCTGTCTGTACAGCTGCGTAAATGGGGCCGATGTCGGGGTCAGCCATTTGGGCTGCAGCCACCACCTCATGGTCCCACTCTGGACTGCAATCAACTCCAAACCGTCGAGCTAGGCTAGAGTGTCGCTAGTGTGCTGCTCTCGCTGCTCCATGTGCAGACACTTAGAGCTGTCTCGTGCACAGGGGCGAGCAGGGCGACGCGAAAGCGCATCATATTATAGGCACTAAACAAGTAGTTCAAGTACTGCTGTCATTCTCATGTCTGGCCGCCTCGAGTCAGTCTAGCCTCGTCGCACAAGTCCTTCGAAGTGTTGTCCTTAGTAACGCCTGACAGTCAAGCCACGCGTTGGCTTACACAGTTAAAGTCTTACGAAGCAAAATGCCAAATGCTTCGTACCTACGAAGGATTTTCTCCTTACGAAGCGTCCGAATCCTTTGTATTACAAAGGATTTGGCATTTTTCTTCGTAAGACTTTAACAGTGTAGTCTAGTCACGGTCTCAAGCTGATTACACGACTGTTCCGAGTTCTCCAATAAATCTCTTGGTTCTCAGCATTACATCGTTTACTTATTTTAGTCCAGAACATTACAACCGGCGCAGCCGGTAGGACTGAAAGAAGTAGCGAAGTGTGTTGCCAGAAATTTTAATTAATTCTTCCTCTTCCCTTCGTTCATCTTCGTCGTCCTGGTCCTCCCCGTGCTCGTGCCCCGTGCCTGTGCTGTGCCCGTAACTTTGCTGAGCCCGAGGTCCCAGCCCCGCCCGGTCCTGCTCTTCCCGCTGACCAGCTCCTGAAGCCCTTGACCCCGGTGACCCCCTGACCTTGTGTCCCTGAGTGAGTCCCTGTCCTCAGTCCTTGTTCGCTGTTCGTTCTCGTGGCCCCGACGCCGTCCAAGACCACGCCATGGCGGGTGTTCCCCATGGCCGTGAGCCTGGACGCGGCGCAGGAGGCCCCATTGTTGAGCCGCGGCGTGTCGGGCGCGCTGTACGTACGCCCCGACCCCCTCCTTGACAATGTGAACGCACTGTTGTCGAACGCAGCCCCTGCTGTTGGCTGTGTCCCTACGCAGCCCGCGCTCGCGCCCGCCGACATGCGAACCGACATGCGAGCCGACATGCTCGCCCTCTTGGTCGCCAAATTGGCGATTGCTTAGAGCTAGTGTAGGGGCTCGCGCTGCTGCGCAAGCCCAGGCCCCTGTGGACACTCGTGCGGCCTGGTGCGATCCCGGCTTTCTTTGCCGGCTCGACCAGCGGTCAAAAACGTGTGCAGCGCGGCACGGCAAAAAAAGAATTAGTTGTCACAACTAATCAGTTAGCTAATTTTGGGATAGACAAGAAATTCGCTGTAGCAGCCAACAGTCGGTTGCCCCAGAAAAGCTGTCGCTGCAGGAGCCAATCGGTTTGTTTTGACAGCGAAACACCGAATTAGTTGTTCTTGTCAAGCCAACAACCAATGTTACAGTTTTAACTTGTTAATTTTGAATCTCCCGCCTAACTGCGGCGCCAACGCGAAGCTGGTAACCTTTCGTATTTTTGCGCTAAGCGCGCGTGTCGGCCGGGAAGCCGAAGGGTCACTTCGGACACCTGCCGAAGGGCGATCAGCGCGACGAGCGGGCGGCCCGCCGGGCGGGACCGCGCAGGGCCTCCGGGCCGGGGGCCGGAGCGGCCGGCCGAGTACACTGGAAATGCAAGTGTGTGAATGTCGCTCACCTGCAGGGTTCCTAGAAAATTCACACGTTTACCCCCCTAAGTGTACGAATGGAATGTCGCTCACTTGCAGGTGAGCGACATTCACACACTTGCATTTCCAGTGTAGTAGTAGCAGTCAGTCAGATATCATCGAGCAGTAAAGTAGGAAGTTAGCAACAAGAAGAACACCCCTAGGACCTGGCCTAGACTCACGTGGCTGCTGCTGACTGTAATGTAAGTATCTGATTTAATTATATATTTATATTTTGAAACCTGTGTTATACCCTTGTCAGATCCTGATATCCTAATATTCCACGTACGAAAGCAAGTAGTCGATTCTGATGTCAAATTATTCGGGAGTTGCATAGGCAAAACTAGTCCGCGAGACATTTGCTCCCGTCTCGCACTTCGAAGTATTCTAACACATTTAAAGTTATTTTCGGTCACGACATTCAACATTATATATTTTGCTTTTACAACATTGTCAGAACGAACCGATTGGCTGCTGCAGCGACAGTTTCGCTGTGGCAACTAACTCTTGTCTGTGGCAACCAACTATTAGCTGCCACAGCGAATTTGGGGTTAGCTATCCCAAAATTAGCTAATTTGTTTGTTGTTTTCATTAAACTTTGTGAGCTGTGTGCCTAATGTGTGCCTTTTGTTTGATTTCATAGCCAATCAATTGGCAGACACCTTTACTAGCCTTGCGCGAAGTTCCAACAAAAATTAACCTCAGTGACGTAGCAACGTCTAGATTCCAGCTGCATTCAGCTTTGTAAGTGTGTCTATGGTTAGTGTGAATTGGTGTATGACTATCAATCAATAGTTCATATTCTCACATCATTTTTCCTGCTTGTCGTTAGATTAATAAAAACATCTTGTGAGAAAAAATATTACTATATTTTCTTTGTAGGTCAACAAATGTCACTTAAATTTATAAAATTACATGTAAAATTCAACATCTTTTTAAATATTAAAATACAGTGATAATTAATACAACATTAAGCAATGAGTAAGAACTGGTAAAAATTATAAAAATTTTGAAACTGCAGCTTTGGTGTCTGAATCAAGTAAAAGTACTGACTTTACAAGTTGGGGTGGTTCGATGGTTAGCAAATATGATGAAATGGATTAAAAATCTGTGATAGCTGGTTGGACTAAAATAAGGTCACTTTTTCTTCCCTCCTTTAACCATGTTGTGAGGCAACCTAGTCCTCTTGCTCTATCCTTTGATGGAGCAAGCCTTATTTTTTCCAGTTAAATAGGAGAATTCCAAAATCTGGTCGTACAAGATGGATTTATATCGCCTGACAGCGCACCAATCACCAACTTGAATAGTTTGACTGGGTTGGTTTGATTTAGCAGCAGAGCAAAGGTGGTTGCTGTTTCCAAGTCGATCCAACACGTTGGCTTTGACTCTTTGGAGTCTGTCACAACTCAGTTTAGCTGTCCCTCCAGTGGTGAGAAGCCAACATAAGGTGGTTTTCCTCATGACAACCAGTCGAGTGTTGTTTGAATCAATAAAGGAAACAAATCTTTGATCTGGGATCAGGGTGTGCTAACTTAACCAAAATTAAATTCTTTTACGAATGTTAATGTTTGAGTTAAAAACCCTACCATTTATCGCAAATCTGAATATTAACGTTTTTCCCTTTATAGCAATACGTCAAGTTATGATTTTATAACGGTGATATTAATAACTTTAGCGGATCAACTTTGGAATTTTCGTTATTTTTTTAACGTTATAGACGATAACAATAGTCGTACCCAAATTAATTTTCGTTAGTCGAATTAACGTTATTGTTTCAACCACAGAATTTTTGTTATAGAATTATCAATTAACGCTAAAAGAATTAACGTTAATTAGCGCCCATACGCGGCAATTCTCGAATCGGAATAAGTAGTGAAGTCCACTACAGACGGCGTGAGGGGTGAAGTTCAACAACATTTCGGTACCATTCTGCGTTGGATAAAAGTACGGATGAACAGTTGTGGAATTCATTCGCGTCTCTTCCCTCTCACTTCGGTTCGGATTCGGGGTGTGGAATGGGAGGGGTGGGGGCGATGGTACCCCGCTGCCGTCCGTAGGTAGAGAGCCCACAAGAGAGCAGTGAGCACCCGAGCAGGAGGAAGAATGGACTTGAGCATCAGCATGCGAACGCGTTTAGAGACAGGCTAGACCATTCACCGCCCGCGCGTACACTGTGTGACGTTGGGTATAGTTAACCCAGTCGCGGTTGCATATCAACTCGAGAGATATGGCAGGGTTAGTTCGAGCCGGCCCCCACGAGGGTGCGTGCCACCGTCGTCCCTTTTCGACGGCGGTGGCACGCACTCTCGCGGTGGCCAGCTCGAACTAACCCTGCCATATCTCTCGAGTTGATACCGGACCGGGGTTCGGCCTGGTACACCATTCGTCCAACTATCACCCCGCGAGCCTGTCTGATGTTAAAGCGGTGATATGCGTTGACGATGCTCCACCGGCCCGGTCTTAGTTGGTCTTGAGCCTCTCGGACGATGTGAATCATTTTTGATCTCGGGACTAAACTGTTCCCGACACCGCAACACACTTGTGGCACTGAAACCTCCAGATTCCTGATCCATCGAACGTAGATGTGCAGAGGTGCCCTCGAGCACGCGTTTGGGTGGATTCACAATTAACGTTATTTAGGTATTAGAGAATGTTATGAGAGATAACGTTATTTTAAAAACTTTTACGAAAAGTTATAAGATATAACGTTATTTTTAGATTTTGTTACTCCAACTAACGTTAAATAATTTATAGTTTATTCCGAGATATCTTTTTTAACGTTAACTCGAAAATCGTTCGAATTTTTAGGGAAATATTTCAACTAACCGAAAAGAAATGAGTAATTTCCGTTTGTTTCTGAATTTTCGTTAATGTTAAGTTATGTTAAGTTTGCACACCCTGTCTGGGATAGATTGCTCATGGCTGTCTTCTAAGTTCAATAGGGTATTCCACTGCTTCCCTCTGCGCGTTCATTGGCTGACTGGCATATCAAGGTCCTCGTTGACCAATCAGCGTTCAGGGGGGAACACATCGGGCAGTCATACTTTTCTCCTTTAGGTTCCGGTTCGCTTGCAGCGGAATACCTTATTCAGATGGAACTGCTTCTAGGAATATCGCGAAGCCTGTTACGCGAGACGTGGTCTGGCGTACATATAGCTAGTTTTCAAGTATTTTGACCCAAGTTATTGTTCAACCAGCATGAAACAAAGCTTTAAAGCTTCAGCAAATATAGGGCAACATTTCTGATATGACTGATGGTATCAAATGAAGTCAGAAAATTAGTTTGTTGTAAAATTACATAAATTTAGCATATTGGCAGCCCTTCTACACATCTGTCATGTAGCTTTTTTCCAGATAAACTGAGGGTTTTGGAACTACTACCATTCAATGCCTTTCAATTTTCTCTTTAAATAGACACCCAAGACACATTTTGGAGACGACTGCTTCCCTATCTGGACCCAGAAAGCTATGTTAATCTTACTGTTAAAAATGTTTGAATATTTAATTAGGCAATAAACAATAATATTAATAAATTTGTCATGAAATTTCATGAGACTCTTAATTTAAGAACAATGTTATTAAATTTAATTACAATTTCATTACACGCCATTGAAATTTCATTACACGCCCATTTCTAGTGCATGTTATGGCCTTTTCATAACAATGTTATTAAATTTTCATTACATGTTTATTAAACAGTGAGGAAACTCCCTCCGGCCAGCCGTGGCATGATACCACGTTCCAACTCAACCACTCTCAGGTTATCCTCGTGGCCGAGTGGTCAAAGGCGAGGGTTTTTCAACCCAAGGGTTCCAGGTTCAACTCCCGGTAAGGTACGGTATACTTATATGGTTACGGCCTGTAAAATCTGTTAGTTCGTTGAGGACTTGATGACCTAAGGGTTAGAGCGAAACAAATTACTTTTAGAAAGTTGTCATGCTCAATTTTAATGAAAATTTAATAGCATTGTAATGAAATTGTAATGAAAATAGCTTC
>NW_026267382.1:118646-124523 GCF_000697945.3 Frankliniella occidentalis | reverse complement strand
AAGGGTGGGTTGTAGTCGCGGTGCTTCACCGTTACATCCCTTTTTCGTGTCTACGGGGCAAATTTTAAGGCCGACGGGCTTTGCGGGCCGAAGGCTCGTTACATCATTTGATTATGTTCTTCAGCAAATCGCGTGACAAATGGTCGGGCCGCAGGCCCGACCATCGCCGCCGGCAGGCCTAGCAGGCCCGGCCCCTGCCGAACGGAGTTGCCGGCGAAGCGGAGCTGGCAACTTCGTTTGGCGGAAGGGCGGGCCTGCTTGTTACACAACAATCTGTCAAAATTCGAACCTTTAATGAAAACCGTCCCATTAACTCGTCTCGGGTGTCAGCGCCGCAGGCCTAGCTATGTGTTCGCCAGGCGCGTCGCAGCGTAACAGTGTTTCGTGAGATATCGCGAAGCCTGTTACGCGAGACGTGGTCTGGCGTACATATAGCTAGTCTTTATATTGCCTTTCTATTGAATGAAATATTGGTGTTGTGCTTCCTTAAGTTGGCCATTTAGGTATGCGAGGCAACCTGTTCTCATGGTGGTTCCAATAATCGTACGGCTGCTTCATTTTTAGGATGCGACGCTTATCTTTATTGCGGCGTCGGAAGAACTGTTTTGGCAGGTTCAAATCATAACCATTCTGGTAACAAAACGGAGCAACCAGTAAACGGTCTCCATAGTGAAGGTCGCTCCATAAAGCCCTCCTATAATCGTCTTTTATTGGGCTTTAATGGCTCACATCGCCGAAAAGATTCAAAATATCTTTCCATAGTAAGAACACACCGCATTTCGGCATATTGACACTGCGATGTAATTTCTCCAATACTCCAAATACACCAAGCGCAACTTCCGACAGCGAACTGGACGCTGACTGGTGGCGGCGACATGCAGCGGCCCGCTTTTATGCAATTCGGCGAGCTAATCGAATGCTGTCTTCATCTCTGCCGCGCGGACGGTAGAAAGAGGGCTTCACCCACCACCCTCGGGACCAGGTCTACCCCGCCCCCCGCGTAGGCGCCAATCCTTGGAATCGCCTCGTAGAGGTTGAGGACGTCCCCCACGCTCACGGTGAGGTACGCGGTGAGGACGTCCAGGACGAGGACGAGGATGGGCAGACCGCCTTCAAACACCTGTGGCGACCAAAGATACGCGGACGTAGGCGTTCTAAAAATGACAGCCACTTTCAGTTCGTTATCGTTATTTCCCAGAAATACGGGTAATGTCTCATTTTACGGGTAATTTAGTACAAAGTCACACTCTTGAACAAATCTCTTATCCTCATTTAAATATTCAAAAATCGGCCTCTTCAAATACAACTTGCTGAAATGTAATAGATGGAGCAAACACATACTCAGCAATGACTTTTGAACTGAAGATAAAGCTGCCACATTTCATCTTTTTGATCTTCTATGAGGTCAACAAGTTCCTGTTCTCTGAAGCATTTCCACCCAATGAGTCAAGGGATTTTAGTCGTGTTGGTGGTGCATCAGCCTTGTCTGAACCTGCGTAATGGAAGGACTCAATTCTTCTATTCAGCGTATCCAAGTCAAACCAACCCTTATCAACAAATGTTGACAGAATTTTTGGGAGCATATTTTTGGCAATGCCTTCCCAGAAGTCGTGAACAATACAAACGGACATAAAGAAGGACCAGACCTTGAGCTTTGTGGAATTGAAAGGTGAGGGACGGTACTTGACCCCTCGATGGTTTATGACTTTTAGCTTCTGAAGTGTGGACTTCGCTAAAATTTTCTTAGTGGTTCCTTTACTACCTGGAGCTCGAGTCCTGTTCAACAACCTTTGGTTCCTCTTTGATTCGGCAGTTAAGGCTTTCTCCCTGAATGCAAGCCATTCTGTCTTTGCTTTCTCCATTGACTGATCATAATTCTCAGGGATGCGGAGAGGCTTGTACATGGTTGGATTTTCACGGAACTCATCTGGAGAAATATTATATAGAACATGGCGCGCTCCCCCGGGTCCCGTAGCGCCTAAACGGTTCGAGATACGCTAAAATGGACAAAAGTTTCACCTTGATAAGACCACAGAATCGCCGAACTAGTTTAAGGCCGTTTTCGCCTCCGAAAAATTTGACGTTCGAAAAATGCTGCACTTGGGGCACAGCCGTGGTTGGTCACACAGTGAGAAGGTTGTCGGATCCGTAATCTACGAACCAAAACTAACCGTTTGAGCCCAGGTCCGCTTCAAATATGTCAATTTCGCTGTAAGTGGGACGCCCTACTCTAACGGTCTCGAGTGCCTTTGGATGATCCACGCTATTCACCTTCTCGAACTCTTTTCCTCCAAGTTTGATAAGTGGGTCGTTTCGGACTATTAATCTGATGGGGTCCAATTGTAGACGATCCAATATATTTTCCTTGAAGTCATCTGACGTCTCTGCACGCACTGGCATAGAAGCACTAGCCTTCATCTGAGCATTCCGACCAGGCCTATTTGTTGTGTGTTTTCTTTTCATTTGGACTGCCAGTTTGTGGCGACTGACAAATCATTTGCACTCTGTGCAGGGTAGAACTTCGTGTTGCTTTCTAGGAGCAACTTCTCTTCTTTTCGTCAGCAATACATTCTTATGCGGGTCTGATTATACTGCTCCTTTTTGAATTAAGAGCATGTTGTGCCTATGCATGCCGTCATTCCGTAATTTTTGCAATATTTCTGCTTTTTTTTTCTCTCCTATTGTCAGCAGCTATATCATCTTCACTGACAAGCTGGACGGCAGGGCCTTTTCTGTATTTGATAAGTTGTTTGACTTCTTCCTCATTCGTATGTTTAGCCTCTAAGTGCTTGTCCAGCTTGCCAGTCCCGACATATTTGCAGAATTTGCAGGCGTTAAGCTTATCCCCCTTCCGTTGGAACTTTTTTCTTCTACATCAGCAGTGTCTTGAGTCGATTCAGCATCTGAATCTGACTTCCCACTCTTGCTTGGAGTATTTCCTGAAATAGGAAATATTAATCAGTCACACAGCTTTTTATATTCTTGAAAATTATTTTACCTTGCTGAGTGCATTTTTTTCTTTTAATCTTCATAATTATATTCTACTTTGTTTTCATTGTTTGTGAAAGAGCTATTTGGCCACAATTACCTGCTTGAGATGTTGCCCCAGCATCATATTGTAAGGTTCTGGACTGAAAGAAGAAAGAAGTAAACGATGTTATGCTGAGAACCAAGGGATTTATTGAGGAACTCGGTACAGGTGTAGTCTGGCTCGAGGTCGGGACAAGACTAAGCCAGCGCGTGGCTTGACTGTTAGGCGTTACTAAGGACAACACTGCGAAGGACTTGTGCGAGGCTAGGCTGACTCGGGGCGGCCAGTCATGAGAATGACCGCAGTACTTGAACTACTGGTTTAGTGCCTTTAATACTAGAACTACACCTCCTTCTCCTTGAAGAGGTCACAAACCACCCAAAAACTAAGACAAGGCATTCGCAGTTTTGAAATTTAATGTCTAAATTTGGAAACTTGGATCTCAGTAATGATCCACCCCATTTGGCAAAGGATCAGGGAAAACCTTCTTTAATGGGATAAAACCCTGAACAGTGATCATCAGCTCATGCCGCTTGAGATGGCTCCACTGGGGCGACACTGTGGAAACGGGCACCTCCTTCTTCAGGGCCGGACCTCCCTTGTAGAAGTGCCACTACCAGGGCGTCAGCACACAGAAGACGGACACCTCCTTCAGGGCCGGGACCTCCTTTTTGAAGTCTACACGCCTCCGATGTTGGTGGAGCTGGATAGGCCCATGGCAGGGCCGGGACCTGGACAGGAACGGGACTCGACCAGGACACGGCCGGAACAGGACCGGGACAGGAGCGGGGACTGGAACAGTAATCATACTCGGACAGGAAAGTGCAACACAAGAAGGGATGCTGCAAAAGAGAGGTTAGGGTGGTCCGGCGAGCAGTTTACCACAAGTAGAAAACTGCACGAGTCCTCGTCTGACACTGGGTGAATCAGTGGGACTGGGGGCTACTGAAACTAGACTATAAGAGTACTATTAACTTGTAAACGACATTTCAAACGAAAACGACACTTGCCTAAATTATTTGAGGGTCGGGATGCTGGGTCAGGACCAGGATGCTGCAGGCAGGGAAGGGGGCGTCGTCTGCTTGAAGTTCTCCAGGTTTGCCAACCATCCATCCAGTCGGGTCGGGGCGGGGCCGCGATCAGCTGATGAGTCAGCGGACTTGTTTTGAACTTGCACGCTCTCTCTCTCCCGTGCGACTCGCAAAAGGAGGGATGCAATGACAAAACAACCGACAGGGGATAAACAATTTATTGATTTATCCAAAACGCCACTGAGGCATAGGAAGGTGCGGGTAGCCCGCCAAAGGCAGCTGCATAGCTGCATGGGCTGCATGGATGGCATGGGCAGCTGGGGCAGGTAGCTCGGGACCATCTGGGGGACCCAAGCTTGGGGCGTGGGCGGAGCCGCGGCCAGCCTCTGGCGCAAGTCTCGGACCTCACTCTCGAGACGCGTAGCCTCTCGGACGAATGGCGCGCAGAAGCTAGCGCGCTGTCCAGCTGCACCTTCAGCTGGTCGTACGTGGGGGGCTGCTTGATGTGCTTCCCACGGACCTGCAGAGGCGGCTTGCCCTGGGGGGCCTTCCTCTGGGGAGGCTGAGGATGGCCCTGCTTCTGCTGGGGCCTCTTGCCCTTCGGGGCTGCAGACGCAGGCGGCTTGCCTTGGGGGGCTGCAGGCGGCTTGCTCTGTTTGCGCCGTCGCTTCGGCGCCTTTGCAGGTGGCTCCTGCATAGAGCGCTTGGCGCCAGCATCTGCCTTTGGTCCAGACGGCACTGGCTGCGCTATAGCTGCAGTAGCAGCCGCGGGGTCACGTGGCTTAGCGGCCGGCTGAACGGCCACCTGGTCACGGGGCACGGAGGGCTGCAGGACATGGATGTTGGAGACCTCCATCATGTCATCTGCGGCCAGATCCAATGTATCCAGGTCAGATGCGAGTGAATCACGCCTGTCTCACGACGGCCGGCTAGGGGAGAGAGAGGAATCTCTCGATCCCTCCTGGACTCGTGCAACTGGGAACAGGGAGAGGTCAGGGGTCGCGGTAAAAAGGACAGCCACTGACCATTTTGGTCCACCATGTTCGACCTAATGGCAGCCACCCGGTCAACGTGTGCGATGAGACGTTTCAGCGGCTTTGCCTTTGTGGGCACAGAGTCGGCTGGGCGGACCTCCTCGATACGAGCAATGCAATCATTGAGCAAATCAACGATTTCATAAGGTCCCTCCCAGTACGCGTACAATTTCGTAGTCTTTCTGCGCCGACGGCGACGATTGTACAGCAGCACAATGTCACCGGGCTTGAAGTACGTAATTGTCGAGTACTTGTCGTAGTGTGCCTTCATGCGGATAGCAGCGCTGTTTGTGTTTTCTCTGACAATCTTATGGATTCTGTCTAACCCTCGCAGGCGAGCAGGGTATTTCTGGCGGGTGATGTCATCAGGACAGCTAGTGGGAGGCAACCCATGTAGCATGTCCTGAGGCACACGCATCTGCCGTCCGAACAGAATCTCGTAAGGAGAGAAACCAGTGACAGTGCTAACTGAGGCACGGTACGCATGGAGAATGTGCGGTAACAAGTCCGGCCAGTTACTGGGCTCCGCAGCGAGCAGAGCAATCTGGCGAGTGAGACTACGGATGTAATTCCCAACTTTGCCATTGCTGGAGGGCTTTTCTCCGACTCGAAAGTAGCGGCCTGGTCAGCCACAATGAAGTACGGCGCGCCGAGGCGGCTGAACACTAGAGGATAGCGAAAAAAAAGGATTTGAGATATTGATATGGCGGGTATGCGGAAAAGTTGTCTTTTTAGATGTAGAATCCAGTGCAATTTTTTATTTTGAGATCGGACAATATTT
>NW_026267382.1:109665-111156 GCF_000697945.3 Frankliniella occidentalis | reverse complement strand
AAATGTTATTAAAATGTAATGAAATTTTTTAACAGTGATGCTGTCCATACCCAACGTAGCCAAGAAGCTGTTCTGAATAATTTTTAACAAAATCATTGTTCAGTCAGCATAAAACAGCTCAATAGCGTCACAGAATACATGTCCAGTTAGTATGACACACTTGTATTTTTGGTTGCAGGCTGCTGCTCGCCAACTGAATGGGGAGGTGCTCAACCCCCAAACCAGGACCAAGATGAACGCTGGGATTTCGACCTAGATATTTTGACGCAGGCCCTCCTTACGCCCCCACCCCCACCTGCTCCACTAAAGTGTGTGGACTCAGGTAATCTCCTTCAAGGTTAGTTAGTTAGCGTTAGAAATCATGCCCCAGCATTTCATAATCCACGAATGAACATGAGCATTCAGGTGTAATTTTTTGCAGGTGTCGTGCAAGACTCTGACAGGACGCGGATGCCTGCTCCGGCCACGTCATATCCGCGAAAGAAAAGGTCCATTGCGTTTCCCGGTAAGTAAGTTTGCGTTAGTTGGCGTCAGGAATCGTGCCTCGTTATATAGAAAAGGGGACAGTTTATTAAATTATCCTTTTGTGTTTTTCTGCAGGTCTTCCCAAGGAACCTGAATCGTTGCATAAGCATTGGGGCCTTTTTCAAGGTAAGTTAGTAAGCGTCAGAAATCATGCCCCAGCCTGTTTGTACGTTGTAAAGAGACCATTTGAATTATCATCCTAACGTAACCTAGATCTTAACAGGTGTGAACTCGTACCTAACCTAGAAGCCTAAGTGACTCAGCCTAGGGGCGTAAGTCGGTCGGCCATGTTGGTCCGGTGAGTCTTATCAGGGCCTAACCCCGAACCTAAGATGAGAAGGGCTTAAGTGATCGAGGATTAACAGAGCATCTTATCGGGGCCTAACTCCGAACCTGAGGTAACTTAAGTAGAGCATGTGTGATCGAAGATCGTATGTCAGGGTGGCCGAGTGGTTAAGGCGTCTGCCTCAAGAGCAGGTCCGCCTGTGGGATCGTGGGTTCGAATCCCACCCCTGACATTTTCCGCGCCCGGTCGCGCGCCGTGTGTAAGTGAGGCCGCTGCGCACCGCGGAGTGTATTGTGCGGCGCGTATGAAGACCATCTCGATAGATAAGTATTACTTTGAAACATATTCTTTGTAGTGTAGCCTTTTCTTTCTCCTTGCTCACTAATGTCTTTCCCGCAGGTGAAACGGAAAAGTATGAGTATGCAACGAACGGGCTACGAACCCGTGCCATCCGCACGAAGGACAGCGCCTCAGCCCACGCGGTCGACGCGCCGCAGTGGGGCTGGCGCGCAGCGGAGCCATCTGAAGCCGGCCGGGCGACAGCGAGGCGTAGGAGGGGGTCGCTTCCCACCCAGCGTCTGTCTGTCCGCCGCCACGTAAGCCGCGTGACTGGGTAAGGTTTTTGAATATTACCTTTTGGTAATGGCCACGAGGGGCGCCACTGTCGCGCGCACTAATTG
>NW_026267382.1:105221-109108 GCF_000697945.3 Frankliniella occidentalis | reverse complement strand
TACGGGCTATAAAACACGAGCCATTGGGGCTGTTGCGAAGTCGTCAAGGCCACGAACGGGCACTAAAAAATCGATATCCTTACTTCAATCTTTTTACCATGTGCGAATAAAACGCACTTAACATTAAGATTGGAGGAAGGGCGTCACAAAAATTCACGTTTTAAAAACCGTTATCAATCGGATTGCGCAACACTTTTGATGAACTGGTACTTACATAGTCGGCGAGGACGTCCACCTCCAACGTATCGTCGTTCAGGACGATGGTGTCTCCCGAGAGGTTGACAACGTCGACCTCCTCGTCATCGGTCAAGTCAACCACCAACACTACCTTACCCGCCATTTTCACTTGTACACACTGTCGACACTACAAGGACTCGGACACGACACGGTGAAAAAAGTTTCTTCTAATACCAGGTGTTTTCTTGGATTTCAAGAAACATTCAGTGACTTCAAGGAAGTTTCTTGAAAATCGTGCATATTACGAGATCGAGTCTTGTAACTTTGCGGTTTCAAGGTGTATGTCTTGAAATTCAAGACACTAATCCAAGACTCTGTCTTGAAGTGGCTGCGACGCTTAATTTCAAGTGGAAAACGTAGCAGACACTCGGTTATTGTGTAGTTTGACCCGTGCAACACCTGCGAATATGTTTAAAGGTTCGCTCTTCTCGAACTCATCTTTTCATTGTTTTCCTATTTCTCCCGACCGCATCTTTCCTAGTCGTGACGTCACGTTATGTGAACCCTAACCATGTCAGATGTCAGCAGCAGACGGGCTGGCCAAATTCCTTGTTTCGATTGATTGTTTTGGTCGTAAATGCGTTTTCCTTGTGCACCGACAGCACGACGATTCTTCAATTTCTCCGTACACCGTGCGTAAGTCACTTTCAACTAGTTGTGATGTCGCTTCGTTCCGTAATCCTCGCTTCGCGACACTTTCGTCAGCTGGCAATGCTTACTACTGTACCATAACCCCTCTCTTAACGTGGACTTGTCTTTTTGTGAATGCTTTTCTCGCATATTGTCGGCATTGGAAGCGATTTGATTTCACCCACACATCTCCTTGTAAAATTTTCGCTCAGCTTTCATTAAAACCTAAAAACGAAAATACTGCTTTGCCTGTGACAGACAATGCATATTGGCTTTGTTTTCTTCCCCCTTTTCCCTTTTCCCCCCACTTGTGTAAAGACCCAGAAATCATATTAAAGTAGCACTTATTCTTTTGTGTTTCTCAGGTACAGTCGAGTCAGAGTGTCGAGCTGGGGAAGATGTCACTCCATTCAGCCGTAACCTGTGCACTGAGTTACGCGATTTCTTGATATTGTAAGTGCAGCTTTGATTTAGCCTACTACTATTCTTATTTCACTGAGGGGACAGGTTGATCCCTCACTCACACCTTTCCTGCTTTTCTTTTCTTTTCAGGAGATTGGAACAACTCATCAAACAAATTATCTTGAGGGAACCCGTGGTTTTGTTTCCATTTTGCCAGCATTTGAGCGTCCATCCTTCGCTAGTTTTGTTTGGTGAGTCATTGCCCTTCTTTAGTAATCATGCTGTCCCATATGTGTTTTTTCTAGGTAAAGCATTAATCCAAACAATTCATTAGTTAAATGTAAATGTTTTGTTGTCTGATTTCAGTGTGGGAGATGACCCGTCAAAGTAGGCTTGCTGCTACCTCAATCTGACAGTGATTTCATATTACTTTAAAGTGGAGTGTTTGCCTGACTAATAAATAAGGTGTTTATCAAAGCATTTGTACCAATTCATGAGCTATTTATTTTTCCAACTCAACAACTTAGTTTCTGTGGTCATATTTTAATATATTGATATCAAACTACTCGCATGAGACTAGAAAGCAACCAGAAACAGACTAGAAGTCACAAATTTATGTGGACACAAATCTGATTACCATATAGTTACAAACTTATGTAATTAAAACTTAAAATTGATCAAAACTTAAGACAAAAATACTCTTTAACTGATAAGTCAAATAGCGGGTTGATGGGCAGACTAAAAGGTACTTAATTAATTTGATAAAGAAACTACTAAGAAAATCTGACAGTGCATAAAGTAGTTTAAAACAGGTAAAGCTTTTTGAAAATCCAGTTCAAAGTTAATCAATCAAATCTAAATTTGAAGACCATTGCTACAACTCAGGCAAATTTTGATAAAGGGACGAATGTCCACATTTTTGCTAAATTGAGGTTTTTATGTCATCTGGAACATAATTTTATTCCACATATGTAGAACAAAACGGCACATTCATATCTATCATAGTTCCAGAGTTACACACATAGCATAAAAGGACGTATGTCCATGAGTGATATGACAAAACGACGAATGTCCATAGTATTTTCAACAAACGATCAAACAATTTGACAAGGAGACGAATGTCCATGAGCCAAATGGTCAAATTGGCGAATGTCCCAATAAAAATTTGACAAAAGGGCGAATGTCCATATGTCATTTAGTCTACATGGCGAATGTCCCAATCAAATTTGACAAGACATTCACCACTTTGTCAAAGCAGTTGTGGACGTTCGCCTCTTTGTCAAATTGTTCAGGGACATTCGCCAATTTGACCGATTAGGATGTGGACATTCGTCCTTTTGTCAAAATTTATACCTGGCAAAAACTGGCGAATGTCCCTTATCTCCCCTTCTATTCAAAATAATGACACAAGCTAAAAAGCAAAATTTAATGCAATACTAAAGAAGTATTTAAGATAACTATCAAAGGTGTGGCTTCAAACCGCTATCTTGCAGGTCAAAAAAGAACCTTATTTCCTCTCTCCTGAAAACTTCGCGGGTTTGGACATTCGTCCCTTTATCAAAATTTGCCTGAACTGTAGTCAAAAGACTAACTACCTACACATTTTAAAAAAGGGTTGAATAGAAGTTTGTTAGTTTTACAAGTACCATATGTTTCTCTTTGTAGTAAATTTATATAAATGTCACGTTTTTTCAATATCAAAGCATTTAGTGCTTAACATTTCTTGAAATTTCTCCTCACTTTTCACTACCGTAGTACTGGCCGACCAGTTCCCGCTCATTCATCCCGCCATGCTCAAACGGCTGGCGCAACTTTGAACTCTGTCGAACCGAAAGTTCTCTCTAATTAGTTCTTTGCGCTTTTAATATCCGTCGTTTGCAATGTCTTTTTTGTCGCGGTCGAGCTCTGCTGAAGATGTTGTGGCTTTTCTCTATGCGGCTCCCTCTGTGACAGATGATACAGCTCAAGCAATCTATGGTATGTAATGCACCCTAAAAGTACTTTAAAAACCTAAATGGTATGTCAAGTTTTGTATTTTGGCATGCTACTTTTTTAGTGCGAGGCTTGAGACTTTGTTGGGTATTTCTAACAAGAGTCCTGTTGATGTTTTTAGATTGATATCTTTTTGATTAAGACCTTTTCTTGATAATTTATTTGGCCATGGATGTTGTGAACTCAAGTGACAGTGGCAGTGAGCTAGAGGAGGAAGATTTGAGGCCTGCTGGAATTGATTTGTTGCCTAATGGACGGTTAAACATGAGACATGCTGCAGCAAATATGATTGTCGAGATGAGAGGAGTGAGTGCCATGACCAGGGTTGGTGTCCGGAGAGCCATGAGAACTTCAGATCTGATACAGAAGGTTAACAATATGAATCTAAAAGAGGATGTTTCAACCTATTTATCTTCCGTCAATTTGTTACTTTTTATCTTAGATCAACAAGAACCACTGAAGATCTTCTGTTAAAGGCGTTTGATCTCACAATTAAGGCTTATTACTGCTTTAACTTAGACTACCACCCATTTATAAGAACGGCATACAACTTTGTTGAAGTCCTGTACAATATCAGCAAATCTAATAATGGTGCAGTAACTAAACTTATGAATGCTCTTAGAGCC
>NW_026267382.1:95210-98603 GCF_000697945.3 Frankliniella occidentalis | reverse complement strand
AAAATTAGGTACGGGGTTAGGCCCCTCCAAGACACCCCCAAAATTAGGTTAGGTTATGTTAGAGCCCTCCAAGATGGTGACCGCGACATCATCCCACCAAGATGGCGGACCGCGACATCATCCCACTCATACTACTTCCGACACACGCGGCGTGTCCAGGGGCCTAAATGTGCGCCCGACGTCACTCGCCATTTACAGAAAATAGTGCCGACGTAGCCCTAACTTTTTATTACATACAAACCGAGGGCACACTTAGACCTTTCAGAATCAGTAATGTCTGCGTGGTAGCGGTGACGCTTTCACTAGAGACAGTTTGAAAAACATGTATTTGCGCCTGTGGTGATGTCACTTAGCCTGCCCGCACTACACGCCTGTAGTGCAGAGTAGCCTAGTACACAGGCGTTTTGGCCTTTTTTGGCCTTTTCTATTGAACGCGTTACCGCTACCCCGCAGACATTACTGATTCTGAAAGGTCTCAGTGTGCCTTTGGTTTTCATGTAATACAAAGATAGGGCTACGTCGGCATTATTTTCTGTAAATGGCGAGTGACGTTGGGCGTTGGGCGCACGTTTAGGCCCCTGGATATGCCGCGTGTGTCGGGAGCTCGGATCCTCTATATCTGATACAAAGTAGGACCTATGGGGTAACACTTTCAGCCCGAGTCGTTCGCCCTGGGCCCACCTTGCGCGCAGTGCAGCGCCTACAAGATGGTCTACCTGTTTGGCGCCAACTTTGGGCCAAAACGAAAATCGCAATGCGATCCGGATAAACGTTGTCGCACAGGGCCCGAACTTTGCACACGGCCATTTTTAGGTCAAAACTACCATTTAGGCTCCGTACCTCGAAAACTTTTTTGGGGTGGGATGGGCTACTGTTGGTGGAAAGGACACATGATCATCAAGTGTTGTGATAGGGAAATATGTGAATGAGATTTTGTCGCATGCGTGTGTAGGTGTAGAGGCTTGCTGTTTTTCTCAGGGCGTAGGGAGTTTCATTTAGACTAGAAGTGTGAAAATTTGTGGTGCTTTAGAGTGAAATTTGGGGGGTGAATTTGAGTGAAATAGACCCTATTCAGTCTTGGCTCCGGGAGAAGAAAACAGGAATCCCGACCGGAACCAGTACCTTTATCCTGCCATTTCTTCGCGACAAAACTTGCAAACCCAACATGAAAAATTATCACAAACATTGTGGATTGTGCTTCTACCTTCCAAAGCCATTTAAATGTTAAAATAGCGTTATTTTTCGTAACTGGTTCCGGTCGGGATTCCTGTCTTCTTCTCTTTTAGCCGAGACCGAATAGGGTCTATTGGTCAAAGGGTCATTCCCTATACCGGTCGGGTCGGCTCGGCGTTCGGCTCGCCTCGGACGCAGCTTTTTTCAAGTTTAACATCGTGATCAGCTGAGAGGGTAGTTTCGTTGAAAAGGGGGTTCAGATTGTTGACTATTTAGAACGTCGGTTGCGTGTGTGTGTTCGGGTGTCACTCAGCTCTTCGCTCGGCTAGTTGGAGCGTTCGCGCGATCAGCTGATTGCGCTCGGCTCGGCGCGGCCCCCGGCTCGGCCCGGCTCGGCTCGGCTCGTTCGATCTGACAGGACCGTGAGAAACAGAGGGCGGGTAGTTGGGGCGTTCGAATTTGTGTTCAACCGGTCGGGATTCTGACTCTTTATCGAACTTCCGCTGTGTTCGGGTCAGCCGCACTCGGCTCAGCTCATACGAGCGCTCGCGTGATCAGCCGAGCAACCGCGAGTTTTGACAATGGCTTTCTTCTCATTATTACGCCCCATAGAGGGGTTGCGCGAGCGCGCGGTCGCGGCTCGCAACTATTTCCACCACCTGGACCTGGGGAAGTTGATGGTGTTGGACGCGGCCGACGCCTTGATAGAGATGCACGCGGGCCCTCCTCCCCTGGTCCCCATCGCGTCGGCCGCCGTCGCCCCCCATGGTGTTGCCGCCCCTCTTGCCGTGGCACCATACGAGCTCATCACCCCCGCCCTGGAGGACTTGCCACCCCTCGTATGCATCGAGGAGCCGGGCGTCCTCCCGCTCCCCGTCCTCGACATCAGTGAAGAGGACTTTCATCCCGTAAGTATGTGCATCCCCTTCTTGTTTTTTTTCGTATTTTCTAGGTCCCGGGTTCTCCTGCCGCTGCTGAGGGTGATGTGCCTCCAGGTGTCGCTGCTGCTGCACCTGAAGTAGACCGATCTGCTAGTGGAGATGCTGCGGTTGGCCTGTGTGGGTCCTCATGTGGTTCTCGCTGAGGGTGGTGTCACGCACTGAGACCGTGAGGTGCCCGTCGAGAGGAAGCCGACCGGGGGCCGCTTGTGTGCAGGATGAGGTGTCGGAGGGGTGACATGTTGGGGAGCGCGTCTGCGTGACGAAGCTCGAGGACCCGTCGTGGTGGAGAGGTGGCGGGAGGGCGGGCAGCGCGGCCCTGGCGTCGTATTTAAGGAGTCATGTGTCTAATCAAAGTTTTGGTTTTGTTCACAGGCGGAGGAACCGAAGAATCGTGGATCAAAAGGGAAAGGACGGAAGAAGAAGAAGAAGAGCTCGCCCGAACAGGAGGCTGCTGGGGCAGCGGAACCGATCATCCCCCCCACCAAGAGGGCGAGAAGAGAAGTCCATCTAAAGAGCAGCAAGATGAGTGAGTATAATCATTAGGGTAAGTCGTATATCGCTTATTTTCGATTCTTGGGTTGTAATAGTGTTTTCCAGGCGCCATTTTGGATGAAAACTCCTGGAAACATTTTTTAAGTTTTTTCCTTTAACGTTTTCATAACCCTACCTTGCCTGTTATTCTGGCTTGCCATAAGAGGTGGTTTTGAATACCTCAATTTTGGGCGTATTTTTTTCTTGACTAAACACGCAATTTTACGGCCCTCTGGGTGAAAAATTTAAAGAGAAGGCTCTATCACTGCCGGTTTGCATGATATGAATTGTTTTTATATTGCTGTAAATAAGCAACCTTTCCCCTTCCAATAATAATTCGTAGCTCGAAAACCGGCTGAGATAGAACCTTCTCCTTAAAATTTTCGCCCAGAGGGCCGTAAAATTGCGTGTTTAGTCAAGAAATAAATACGTCCAAAATTGAGGTTCTAAAAACTATCTCTTGTGGCAGGCCAGAATAACAGGCAAGGTAGGGTTATGAAAACGTTAAAGGAAAAAACTTAAAAAATGTTTCCAGGAGTTTTCATCCAAAATGGCGCCTGGAAAACACTATTACAACCTAAGAATCGAAAATAGGCGATATACGACTTACCCTAATAATCATGTCCTCTGTATGTTAAAATGAGTGTTTGCATTCTGATCCTAATACTGGTTGTTTCATTACAGGATTCCCTGAGAGCCCGTCTTGGGCCAAAGCCATGATGGCTTTTTCTAAACCCTAAGGGTTTTT
>NW_026267382.1:90075-90735 GCF_000697945.3 Frankliniella occidentalis | reverse complement strand
GGAGTTTGGACCCGTTTTTAGTGATCCAAATATCTTTGGTCACAATAGGGTACTCCTTGGCGGGGGCAGAGCCAGGCGCAGAGCCAGGCGCAGAGCCAGGCGCAGAGCCAGAGGATCTGTGGCCCAGGTCGCCCTCATTGATCCCCAGGTCTACGACAAGGTCCCGGAGGACAGGGCGCTTGCTAGATTGCTCGTAGCGGTTAGACATGTTGACTCAACGACAGACAAGTGTTGAATGATAATTTTCTGAGGGAAGGCGTCCGGCTTTATACCCCCTGGAACCAAATCGAGTGAATGAATTATAACCAATGAGAGAGCAGTATGCTCTGAATTTTAACCAATCACAGCGATTTTGTCATGTTCAAACTTGCCCGCACCCCCTCCCCTCCCCGCCGTTCCCCTCGCTCCTGGATCCGCCCCTTCCGCCCCCGAGGGTCAGGCCGCCGTGGCCGCCGCCGCCGCGCACCCCTTCTTCTATCCTCGATTTTTTTTTTGGGGGGGGGGGGGTTTGCACCCCTAAATCTAGGTACGAGTTAGGTTAGGTTATGTTAGAGGCTCCCAAGACACCGTTAAAAAATAGGTTAGGTTATGTTAGGCACCCCCAAGACACCCCTAAAATTAGGTACGGGGTTAGGCCCCTCCAAGACACCCCCAAAATTA
>NW_026267382.1:73002-86560 GCF_000697945.3 Frankliniella occidentalis | reverse complement strand
GCGAGAGCTAAAGCGAAAGCCGAGAGCTAAAGATCGGTGCGGTGGTGGGGGGTTCGGGTTCGGGTTCGGGACTCGGGTCCTCTCCGGTTGGTGTTCGTGTGCTTCGTCTTCGTGCTCGGCTCGGCCCGGCTCGGCTGACGTTCGGTAGCGCGGGTTGTTGGCTGTTGTGGCTCGTCAGCTGGTCGTCGGGGAGGTGCCGGTCCCGTCCCATTCGATTGACACATTTCGTTCGTACTCGTACCATTATCATCGACAATGTCAGAAGAATTGATTGAACACTCGATTTACGATCCCGTGAACGGTAGGCCTACCCACGGAAAAAAAGTTGTCGAGGTTCGAGTCTCATTTTAAAGAACACACCTTGCCATGAATTTTAGTCATAGTCCGAGCTCTGTACGACGAAAGATGGCCGGGCGCCGGGCTCTTTTCGGTTCGGCCCCTCGTGGCGCTCGGAGCGCCTCGCCATGTTGCGGGCCTCCTCTCGCACGGCACGCGAGGCTGGCGGAGGCGACTCGGTGCCGAGGTGATTCCCTATGGTGTCTACTTTCGGCGGATAACTTATAATCCACGATCGGCGCAACCGTGTCGCCTCCAGGGGCCTAAGTCTCGAAAACCACGCTACTCGAATCTGACGGAAAACTATCGAAAATAAGTGGGGGTTTCTTGGTATCGTTGTGTGGGCCAAACCAAGACCTTTCGATTCCAGGTGGTCCGGCCACTAAGACGCAACGCGTCTAGGCGTGAGCGCCGAAACAGTGCCGCCAGCCGAAGCAGCCAGTCGGAGGGCGCCGTATGTCCGACCTCTGCGCGATACCCGCCAGATAATCCCAAAAACTTTGAGCGCGGGTTGCGCCTTGTGTCTCCTTATCACACAGGCCCCGGGTTTGTTTCATAAATACTAGTATGACATAAACTTTAAAAAGAATCTCGCTTCAGAAAATTTGACGCCCTGACCCCTTCAAAATGAAACAACCTATCTACCATGCACGTTTAGTTGCTGCTAGTCAGTTGTTATGTGCAGATATTTTTATGTCACTTGCTGACGTAAGCCCAATGTACACCTACACGCACGTATACACCTTCAAATAATCTGTAAAAAATTTGCATATGAACACGGAACGGATAGTTTTATTTAGTCGTAAAGTCTGACAGTGTTCAAGCGTGGCTAGGCACACAACCCCTTGTAAGTAGAATCCCTCTTGGTGCCCTGGGGGCACTTCGATGCTGGAGCGCCTCCCTGGTACAACCTCACCTCCGTAATTACCGCTGGGCTTGTAGTTGCAAACCACCAGCTGAGTGTCGGGCTTGTTGCCCGAGCCTGCTCTATAGGACGAGTAGCCACAACCCACGGCATAAGTCTCGGCCCATGCAACTTGAGTGTAGTGACCTATGTTTTCAAAAGTCTCGTCAACCCTGTGCGAAAAAAGAAGTGTGTAAGAAAGGATAGTGTATTTCGACTAACGGAGTAAGAATAATAGCGGGTAGAAAACAAAGGTTCCTGATTGGCCGAGCGCTTACTCCAAATACCGGCGTGACAGAGGCGGATTTCAACGACTATTCCACCAACTATTCTGAGGATATTTCGCTCTATATCGCCTTCATTTCGAACTATTCCCCATTTACTTTGGGGGAAGGTGTACGAACTCTTTCGCAAGTGATATCCCCCTCAGAGTGTTTACTGGTGGAGGGACAAAATTAACGTCTGCTTGACAGCAGTATTTAGACACGGACAAGAAACCGCGCATGTTCACTCAAATACACCAAACATGTGAGTGCTTTTTAACCACGTTCTTAACAAAACGCCTTAAAACTGCCTCCCTCTTCTCTTTCTAAAACTCACGTGAATGGTTGTGTGTTCTTTGATCCGTCGCGAAGGGCCACTTCATCGTACCAGATTGTCACAGCCGCCTTCCAGTCGGGGGTCACCTGTCCGGGAGCAATTCCACCCGACAGGAGGTTCTGCCCCGCGTCAGTACCATCACCTAGAGAGTAGAAACAACTCAATTATCTCTTGGTTAGGTCAGTTTGGGCAGTACCGCCTGTCCTGTATAAATATCAAAACGTAAAGGGGGCGGTAGCTCTTAGAGACGGATTTTAACAAATGGAAAGTAGTTATTGTTCTAAAATTCGTAGTTCTCATCGGAAAAGTTTTATCCTAGTTCATTCTAAAGAGTCTTATGTACTAACAAAGAAAAACTAAACGGCATCACAATCTGTGAATTACTGTAAATTAACTCGTACGCACAAGCTATGTTAAAAAATTTCCTGCTTGCGCGCACGGTTTAAGCTACAGTACTCGACAGATTGTGATGCCTTAACAATCCTCGTTAACAATGAAACAAAATTGCAATTTAAAATGTTCTACAATAGTTCAGGTTGGTGTGGGCAGGGCGGGACGAGAGGGTGAAGATGGGTTTTGCGATGCAGCGAGGTGATGCAGCGGGGTGATGCAGGATTTAGCACCCAATGATATCTTACCGTAAAAATAGGCTTGGGCTACACAACCCAAAAATTAGGTTTATGTTAGACAACCCAAAAAATTGACGCTTTCAAAAATTTTGTTAAAATTCTCTGAAAATAAAATAAAATACATTAGTGCTAAGGACATGCCGGTCATCAAGGCTTGTTGCTGGCTCAAGAACATTTTTGTTGCTAACCGTGCGACACTGTCTCTGTTTCGGAACGAACGAACGACGGAATGTTCTTGAGCCAGCTACCTCGTCGAGGCCAAGGAAGGACCATTGTCGTACATATAAGCATGTGCTGTTAGAAACGCTCCAAGATAAAGGTGTTCTTGAGGGTGATACAGCTGTCCTTAGCACTAACGTATTTTTTCCGTGGTGTGCGCTCAGAACATACCCTACAAAGAAATTGGGTCTAAAATCCAAACACACCCTTCGAAAAAATAATATGTATGCTAGGCGCCCGAGGTACACAACCTTTCTAAAAAAATAGATTTGGGTTAGGCGCTCACAAGACACCCTATTTTCCCCCCCTCGGTGGTAGGGAGATGCGCACGGTCAAAATGGCGTCCGGGTCCGGGGGTCACGTCACCAACTTGATACTGAGCGCTCGAGCTGTACTCCTCACCTCGCCTTGTGACTCCCAACTCTGTCCCTTCCACCACATAACGGCCAGACGACATAATGTCTATAATATCTATACGTCTATGCCCCTAAATGTTCCCACGCATGAAATGTCCACTTATTGAAATGTCCTCTGCCATAATGCCCCTATGAGAGTAGTCCATGGAGTAAAATAACCAGGCAATGACATCTATTGTAGCTCTGGTAGTTTTGGACGATCCACCCCACTTGTTGCTGGTTGGTTACGTATTTCTTGCTCACAAGATCTTTGATCTTAGCGTGGTCTCCTCGAGTCTTGGCGATCTAGATGTGGATCTCGTTCTCCGTTTTCTCCCGGTTTTCCAGAAATCTCCAGATAGAGGCATGGCGGATAGCCTTCATTCTCACCAAGATAATAATTTTAAGAACCCTGAACATGGACTGTGGCGTCATTGTCTAGTGACTGAAACGCGTCCGGTGGTAACTTACGTGTGCTCATGCAAGTACTGTGCTCAAAGATGCACTGATCGGCCCAACGTTGAGCAATTGTCGCCAATTCATCATCCCAAGACTGTGGCAAACAAACAAAAAGAAGACACACATTGGATGCAATAAAATATAACGAAATACTGGTATAAACTGGATTCCAGGCTTTAACTGAGACACTAAATGTTCGTGTAGGTGCACCACACACTGAAATTTCAGTACGAGTACTGTACCAGTACGGGCTTTCACGGGCTGTTTCAATCAATTTCGCGCAGGATCAAGAGCCCGTGACAGCCAGCACTATTGGAGGCACTGATATTGCAGGAAAGGAGGTTAGTTCTTATTTTGTTCTCTTCTGTCGTGGCGTCACACGGCTCTACTGGCAACGGGCGAGCCGTTTTAAGCGTTTATGTGAGATAGGACTGAAACTGGAAAATTGGAGCAAAAAGCAGCTATTTGGATCTTATAATCCTAGAATCAAGAAAAAGCTATCCACAGCAATCACAGTACATTGCGGTTTTTTAAAGGTTTAACATCGATACCCCCCATGTGTAAAACCGCCCACTGCCTCGGTGGCAGTGAGAAAACGCTCAGTCCACTCCCCGCTTGCGGGCGGACAGCCGCTTACTTAGCGCTCCGGATAACCGCTTAAGTCGCGTTTTCACTGAAATCTTAATATTGGTATCATCCGAAAGAGAATTTCCGACCATTCCGGAACTTCCACTAAATGTCACTGAATTTCGTGACAGATTGAAGCAAGAAGCGACTACAGGGACAACGCCCAGTTTCTAACATACCATTTTCCTCATGTTGGACGCAGAGGGTTGGGGGTTACCCTTGCCTCGCTTCTCCTGACCGAGTGCTACTTTGTTTCTGAATTCGTTGTGCAGTCTCACGATGAGCTCCTTGTCGCTACTCGACATACGCGGAGCAACGTAGTTCTTGCAAGCTGCGCCAGGCGTCGTCGTATACTTGCACAGTGGGTGGTCCTTGCAAATTTTACAATAGGCGTTTTCCGCTGCGGCCACACAGGCCAGCAGAGGCAGCAGAACTAGAAGTTGGCGCAACATGACCATCGTGGGTGTGTTTGCCCGACGAGTTTCTAGGCCTCCTGTGACGGCGCCAGTAGCTTTAAAAGCCTGACAGAGCTGCAGACAGTCACCCAGTTTGCACGACACTGCGTTTTACGACTTAGTGGTCAAACGAAAACATGCCAGGGATTTTACGAGGCTGAATCTCAATATTAGAAGTTCCAAAAATCGTAACGTGTAATTCTTTAACAGTGTGTTTTCAGCTCGCGAATTTGTACCGCTTTTCCTTGGTCTAGCCAGACGGTAGGGCTCTCTGCTGCAACGCTAGTAACCGACCGACACGTGCAAGTAGGCAAGAAGTTTACGTCACAATTTTGTTTTAGGAGACGATTCCCCAAAGTGTTCCAAAGTCAGGCATTGTTGTGTTTCTGTTTTTAGAATGGTTTTAATCGATTAAAGGCCCACCTGGCTGACGGATCTTTAGGTTTTAGCTATTCCCTGGCGGATTTTTAGAGTGCCACCAGGGTACTGATGGATCTTTAGGTTTCTAGGAAGTCGATCCCAGAGGTATTCTAGAGGCGCCACTTGGCTACGGATCCTAAGGGCCCTATCTAGTCCATGATGGATCCTGAGGCCCGACCTGGCTGGTTATGAATCCTCTGGGTGCTAGCTAGTCCTCGATGGTTTTTGAGAGTGTGATTTGGCTACTGATAGATCTTTAGGCTAGTCCCTAATGGATTCTAAGCGCCCCACCTGGCTACTGATGGATCCTCAGGGTCTAGCTAGTCCTACACACTTAAGGAAAAGATAAATTTTGTCTCTAGGAGAGATGCGTTCGTAAGCACATCTCTGGCGGATGCAAATTTGCAGGTAGATAAGACATAAATAAAGTCATGTGTACCTAGTCTGGGTACGAATTGTATCTTTTTAGCAATAAATTTGCATCCGCTAGTGACGTGCTTCGGAACATAAAAAAATTGTCCTTTCCCTATTTAGAGTGTAGATGAATTCTGACGGCCCCTCCTGGCTACTTAAGGATCCCTGGGATCAGTGGATTCTGATAGGCCCAACCCGGCTACCTATGAATCCTCAGGGTGCTAGCTAGTGCTGCATGGATTCTGAGGGCGCCATCTGACTACTGATAGATCCTACGGAGCCTGGCTAATGCCGGTTGGATTCTGAGGGCCTCTTCTGACAACTAAGGGTCTTCAGGGCGCTAGCTAGTTCCTGACAGAATCTTAGGGCGCCACCTAGCTACTGATGGATCGTCAAGGGTCCTATAGATAGCACCTGATGGTTTCTGAGGGCACCACCTGTCTACTGTTGAATCTTTAAGTTTCTAGCTACTCCCAGATCGATTCTTAGGGCGCCACCTTACTACTAATGGATCATCAGGGCCGTAGCTAGACATTGAAAGATTCTAAGGATTTGGTGAAAGAATACGAGTTCTTCTACATGCCTTCTGCTCTGCGCGCCGTGTTACTACACGGTGCAGCGTTCATCAATACGTTTCCAGTTCCAATAGGCACGCTTTCTGGTAAAATCAATGTGTTTCTTCTTTTTTTTTTACTCTTTAATTTAATACTGCGCACTAAAGCTATCCATTTTAACAAAAGAGGAGGCACCCAAATTAGTCAGGAAAGACATCAGACATGCGGGAACATCACACCCACGAATCGAACCGACGTCTGAGTCTGATTGATCTCATGCAAGGTTTATTCATAAGGACAGACCCAATTATTGCCTCAATGCGAAGCACCCCGAAACCGAAAAGATACATTCAGACCTAACACGACGGTCTTTCTTCTTGCTGCTTCGCGATAGTGTTTTCGATTGGGCGGGTATGAGATCAGCGCTTGCCCGGCACAAAAAGAGATGGGACTGTGTGGCTGGCAACTGACTCCATCGCTCACGTCACACGATGAGGTCGTGTAAGGCTCGCCCGACACTTACATCGGCTTGCCGAGCCTCAGTAAGGCGCCTCCGGTCCCCGAAACCTCGCCCCTCACTCAGGCTGGTCGATCCTGGCCACGGTTGTGAGCTTGGTGGCGACACACCCGTGCGTATCGTGCGGCCGAGGGCCGGTGACTCGGAAGCTGTCTCTCCGTCGGGTAAAATCTTTGGGTCGGGTAAAAACGCTATCAAGCGTCGGGCTAGCTGGAAAGCATTCCGGTAAAGATGAGTCGTAGAAGAATGCAGGGAACAATACGGAAGTCACTATGCTAAAGCATAGTGATATCCGTTTTCCTTCTTCCCCGCATTCATCTGCATTTTAGCTTTCGAAAACACTAGCTGCGACGCGTCCGGCATACATCTCCCTAGGACTGCGCCGCTGACACCCGAGTAGGGCAAAAGGGAGCGACGTAAATAGGCCGTCGGCCACCAAAAATATAAAATTTCATCCCACGATCTTATTTTGATGGGTTACCCCACCAGAGACAACCAAATAACTGAGGTGAACCAGAAAAACGTTTTGGGGCCATATTTGTGTGGAAAACTCCATCTGGCACCTCAACGGATAGAGATAGAGCCAACCGGACGAAATTTTAGTCTAAAGGATTCTACTTTAACGCGTTGCCAGGAAACCATAAAATAATATAAAACAAGCTAGGCCCCCCGCTCTCCCACCAAACCAGGTTGCCAGCTCCACTTTGCACCACCGGCAACTCGGTTCGGCAAGGAGCGGGCCTACCTTGGCCTGCCCGGGCGTTAGGGACGGGCCTTCGGCCCGTTTCAGTGGCGGCTCGCTTTAAACCATCATTTTACCAGGTACCTTTGCTGTCTACTTCGTAGCCTACGCCAGACCACGACCCGCGTAACAGGCTTCGCGATATCTCACGAAACACTGTTACGCTGCGACGCGCCTGGCGCACATATAGCTAGGCCTGCGGCGCTGACACCCGAGACGAGTTAAGGAGAGGGTATAGGGGAACAGGGCCTTCCGGGCCTAAAATTTGACATACTCGAACCATTTGTCGGGGTCTTCTTACTCTAAAATTAGGGACATACAACAGGTTTTCATTAATTAAAAGTTCGAATTTTGACAGATTGTTATGTAAAAATCAACGTTTTAGAGATACTAGATAACTAGATGGTTCGACCTGTGGTTTCAGTATTACTCCCTTTACAATTCTGTGACATGAAATCCTGTTTACGATTCAATAGACCATTTTGTCTTTTTCACGTTGTTTTCGCCAAGAAATTCCCTATAGCGCCGAAACGGTACAAGATAGAGCAAAACGCACGAATTTTTTGCCCACAGGGCTCTACTTTGACGAGTTACCCCTTAGGAACCCGTAAAAAAATGTTTGAAAAAAATACATTTTGCGACCTGTGGTTTTTGATTTTTTTTAAAGTCATTTTTTGAGCTAGAATGCCCATCTTCTAACTCGATCTGTCTTTTTTTAAATACAAGACGACCCTAAAATTCCCAGATCGCTATCTCAATTAATTTCCTAGTTATGCTAAGTCAAACCAATGACTAAACGTCAAAACGAACGTCTTTAGCCCAGGGGGTTCTTCTTTCACGATTAACCCCTTTGGAGACCATCAAATACTTCCTTAAAATAGTATATTTATTTTTGGGGCACTCTTGTGAGAGAAACCCCCTTTAGCGTCTCAACGGTAAGATATAGAGCTAAGCAGACGAAATTTTACCCCAAAGTTAACCCATAGGAAATAGTTACAAATATTTTTTCCTACTTTTTGGACTAACCCCTTTTTCTTTGTTCCCCCCTTCACCCCCTTAGGGATAGTAAACAGGATTTGCACCAGCCGTTTCGTTGTCCAGGAGTGACACCAATGATACCCTAAAAACGCGTAACAGGCACTGCTTTATCTCACGAAACAATGTTACGCTGCGACGCGCCTGGCATACATCTACCTAGGCCTGCGGCGCTAACACCCGAGTCAGGCAAAAGGCACAGTCGTAAAAAGCCGTTGGCCCCAGAAGTTATCCCGCCAGAGACCATCAAATATTTGAGAAAAAACGTTCCAATGTTAATAGGTGATAGCCGTATGAAAGTCGCCCTCTACTTAGGCTCCTCAACAGTTCGAGATAGATCCAAACGGACAAAATTTTGGTACGTGGGAACTTAAACGAAAGATGTAAAAATGTATTTTTCAAAGTAAGTTTTTGGGGGTCTTTGTTTTTGATTTTTTTGGCAAATCAATTTTTTAGCTAGAGGCCTCAAAATCAGTACAGTTCTAGCTTTTATGATACAAATTTACATCATAAATTTCATGTACCTAGCTTAAACCGTTCTCGAGGTATCGTGATTACAGACACACAGACAGACAGACACGAAACTTTTTCTTCATCACTGGAGTAATAGGCTTCGCTATCGCTCAGCTAATGAGTGATTGACGTCTTTTTCTTATTTTTTTTAGTGGACTGTATAAAGAATATATATACTAGGTAGATGTACGCCAGACCACGTCTCGCGTAACAGGCTTCGCGATATCTCACGAAACACTGTTACGCTGCGACGCGCCTGGCATACATCTACCTAGGCCTGCGGCGCTGACACCCGAGTCGGGCAAAAGGCAGAGTCGGCTCCAAAGAATGCAAATTTTACCCCCTGGATTTTATGGTGATGAGTTGGCCCACCAGAGACCATCAAATATCTGAGAAAAAACATTTAAATGGTTTGGGGTCATTTTTGTGTGGAAATCGCCCTTTTGCGACTAAACGGTTAGAGATAGAGCCAAACGGACAAAATTTTGGCCCAAAGGGTTCTACTTTGACGAGTTACGTCTTAGAAAGATGTAAAAAAAATAGAAAATAAAAATAATATTTCGGGTTTTTCGTTTTTGATTTTTTGGACAGGTCAATTTTTGAGCTAGAGGGCTCAAAATCAATACAGTTCTTGCTTTTCATGCTAAAAAGCTACGCTAAAAATTTAAGGTACCTAGCTTAAACCGTTCTCGAGTTATCGTGATTACAGACAAACAGACACACAGACAGACGCGAAACTTTTTCATCATCACTGGAGTAATAGGCTTCGCTATCGCTCAGCCAAAAAATACGAGTTGCAAAACCTCATGAAAACTGACGTTCGTAAAAAATTGAAGAAAATTGTAAAATTTAATTGAAAAATTGCATTTCATGTACTATTTGGAAATCATCACTAGGGATGCAAACTTTATGCAATTGCACAATTTCAGAGGTGTGTAATTCGCTTCAAAATGAAAAAGTAAGGGGACGTACTGAAACCAAGTGACGGGTTTCAGGCGGGTTTTGACCACCCCCCACCCCCCCTTGGTGGTCTCGACACCTGAGAAGAACAACCGCTTACCTTCGCGGACTGGAAACAAACCCGCTTACCTCTGCAACCCTCAAACAAAACCGCTCACCTTTGGGACACGCAAACAAAGCCGCTTAAATGACTTTTTAACACATTTTGAGTTACGGGTATCAAAATGATCACTGAAAAATTCTCTTTCGAATGATACCCGCATCTCAAAATGTCTAAAAAAGTCATTTAAGCGACTTTGTTTGCGTGTCCCAGAGGTGAGCGGTTTTGTTTGAGGGTTGCAGAGGTAAGCGGGTTTGTTTCCAGTCCGTGGAGGTAAGCGGTTGTTCTTCTCAGGTGTCGGTCTGTGGTGGTTTCGGGGATTCCCCCCCTCCCCCCCCCCCCCAAAAATGCGTCACGTGGTTTGGGTACGGCCCGTAACGATGGTTTGGATATGGATATGATCGTCTGAGCTTAGACGGTCGCGTACATACCCCAACGACCGATACTTCGTCATTTTGAAGCTAATTAGAAACCTCTGAAATTGTGCGATCGCATAAAATTTGCATCCCTGAACAACGACGGATCAGAAAACAGTCGCTGAACAACGACGGATCTGCTTTTTGCTGATCCAGGCATACTTGACTTGGGAGGCCCCTCACTCATCGCGGAGGCGTTGTATCGTTTTCAGTGAAACACCATTTTAATTGTCATTATATCGTAAATAAAAAGAGACAACACCTAGGCATACTTGACTTGGGAGGCCCCTCACTCATCGCGGAGGCGTTGTATCGTTTTCAGTGAAACACCATTTTAATTGTCATTATATCGTAAATAAAAAGAGACAACACCTAATACGATGTGATATCCCTAAGAAGAATGAAAGGCCTTCAAAGTCAAGTATGCAGAGATCAGCAAAAAGCAGATCCGTCGTTGTTCAGCGACCGATTTCTGATCCGCCTTTGTTGCCCGGATGCTCCGAAATATATATACACTAAATGTAATTGTAGTTTGTTGTGCAAACGGTGGCACAAAAAGGTGCGCATACATTTCGATTCGCACGAATTTATGCGCAAATATTTACTCACGTACGTACATGTGGCTCACGGCCAGGGGGAATACCCGCCATATGGCGTGGTCTAGGACGGCCTCGGGGGCGACGCCAAGCGGACAAGCACCCAGACTCCTGTGACGGAGTCGGGGGTGACGGGGCCACGAGAACGAACAGCGTACAGACAAGGACTGAGGACAGGGACTCACTCAGGGACACAAGGTCAGGGGGTCACCGGGGTCAAGGGCTTCAGGAGCTGGTCAGCGGGAGAAGCAGGGCCGGGACCGGGGCTGGGACCTCGGGCTCAGCACAGGTAGGGGCACAGCACAGGCGCGGGGCACGGGGAGGACCAGGACGGCGAAGATGAACGAAGGGAAGAGAAAGAATTAATTAAAATCTCTGGCAACACACTTCGCTACTTTTTTCAGTCCTACCGACTGCGCCAGTTGAAAGGTTCTGGACTGAAAGAAGTAAACGATGTAATTCTGAGAACCAAGAGATTTATTGGAGAACTCGGTACAGTCAGCTTGAGACCGCGACTAGACTAAGCCAACGCGGGGCTTGACTGTTGGGCGTTACTAAGGACAACACTGCGAAGGACGTGTACGAGGCTAGACTGACTCAAGGCGGCCAGTCATGAGAATGACAGCAGTACTTGAACTACTGGTTTAGTGCCTACAATACTACAATATTGTAATGTTAGAGACAAGTAAAGCCCTTTGATCAGCAACGCTGACATTCTCATGAGTTGGCCTCTAGCGCCAGCTAGCCTCTCCTAGGGACCTCCGCGGGATTGTTTGAAAGCAGCGAGCATCACGGCGCGAGCCAACAGAGCTCAGTCGGCTTGCAGTCTCGGTCGAGTCCAGTCGTGTTCGTCCGTGCCTGTATCGTTCCTGCTAGTACCAATAAATTCACTGATCCAGTACCTCCTGTGTCTACGTTACTCAGTCACTACCTGACGCTACAATATCTATAAAACCTAATAATTTTTAATTAATGTATGAAAAACTATAAAATCAGTCGTTTTTCAAAATCAGTCAAAGTTTAAATTTAAAATTAACATAAGCTAAATTTTTTTAAGATGGGTTTCTTCCAGTCTTGTTTTTCAAAATCCAAGTTTAAATTTAAAATTAACATAAGCTAAATTTTTCTGAGATGGGCTTCTTCTTTAGTCCTGAAAAAAGAAAATAGCCATTCTTAGCTTAAATTGTATAATTTAGAGTTTCTTGGAAAAAGTTGACTGAAGCTGTGAGATCAACTTTACGTCCTCTTTGCGCCGGTGATGTTTCTTGGAAGACTTGCTGTGGCTTCTCTTGAGGGGCTTCTGCAATGATTCCTCATCGAACGAGAATCCGGACGGATACGCTCTGTGAACAGAAAATTGCACAAATTAGTCAATATTTACTCTTTTTATCTACTTTGACGTTCTCTCTCCAGTGTTTGTAATGTAAGTAACTTACTTTTTGGCCCACAGGTCCTTCCATGTCCCATGATACTTCCTTGTGTCATCATTTTCGTCGCCCATCAATACTAGAGCCTCGTTCAGTTCGAGGCGGTGGAGGTGAAGCTGGCGGTCCATCTCAGCTTCTTTTACATCCGCCCCAACGAGGACCGATCGGACGCGCCGCTCACTGAGGACTCGGATTCCGTTGCCGCTGAGACACGACACCTTTGACCAGCGAGGGGGCCACCACTCTCTCTTTGGATGTACACATGATTGCAAAGATTGCGTGATTTCACATGATTTCACGGATTGCGCATATTAGTTTAGAAGATTTCACGCTAAAACCTGCCGGCAGATTATGTCAGATTTGAAGGATTACAGATGATTTCAGCGGATTTTACCGGATTTCGGCGGATTTTACGTGATTCCGGCGGTTTTTACATGACCTTCTAAGGATTTCAGACTAAAATTTGCTGGCAGATTACGCATGATTTCATGATTGCAGGTGGATTTCAAATGATTTCGGGAGGATTTCAGGGGGGGGGGGGCGTACACATGATTTCAGGAGTGGTGGCCCCCTCGTTGACCAGGCCACGGGCTTCGTGTCAACTGATAGCTCATACTTGTGCTCCAGTTCAATGTGGCCCATAAGAGTGGCAGGGATGTTGTGCGAGAAATAGCAATAGGGGCAACGCTTCTCTGGCTTGATGTACTGCTCTTTCCCCAAGGGGCCATTCTCCCTGAAAATAAAAAGAAAACATTAATAAAGTTATTTTAGTCAAATATAATGCATCTGATGTGTTATGTACAAAATAGTACAATTTACGAAATTGACGAGTTAACTGCAGGAAAGCAATTTCGAAAACCATGAAAAATAGTTCAAATAGCAGCTTTCGGGACGATTGACCAAAATGACCCTTAAATATAAAATTGAGGAAAAAAAATAATAAAAAAATAAAATAATTGCAATTTCCCAAAAGAGAATAAAAATCGGCAAATTTACATTTGGCGGGGTTCCCTTGTGAGCGCCAGAAAGATCACGACAATGCACACTTCTTATTTTTCGGTCCAATAAAACAGGAGCAGTTGCGTACGATCAGACGTGTACTTTACCACGACGTGAAAGATAACACGTTGCAACTAAGACAGCGCGCCCAGGAATCTCAACAAGCTGTGCCCGCTCTTCCGCCAAACCAAGTTGCCAGCTCCGCTTCGCTCCACCGGCAACTCGGTTCGGCAGGGAGCGG
>NW_026267382.1:71162-71922 GCF_000697945.3 Frankliniella occidentalis | reverse complement strand
AGACAGACAGACACAGAGGCGATGGCATAAGCCCGCTTATATAGCTTTTAAGCAAAAGAGCGGGCTAAAAATTCAGATTTTTGTCCCAAAATTTAATTTTTGGCATTTAGGGGAGAGCGGGTGCTGTTGGACTAGCCAGCACGCTCGTGGGGGCCTGTCCCCGCGCGATTCTCCCGGGGGGGGGGGGGGCAGGGGCTGACCAGAGTAAGTAATGCATACGAATGGCTAAAAAGAAAGACCGACAAGGCAACAATCTGGTCGCCTACGAACACAGGAGACAACATGTGTCTCGCTCGTAGTGTTGCTGTAGCGATTGCTAAGCACGGCGTCGATCGTAAAGTTCTGTACAAGATAAAAAAAGATGTTGCAGGGGTTCAGACAAGTAAAGCAGAACTCTTGTGTGAATCTGCGGGGATAGACAAAGACAAATCATGCGGGCTGGACGAAGTTGCACGTCTACAAGATTTTCTCAATGATTATAGGATCTGTGTATTCACAGACAAAAAAGGGAAAGAATGCAATTTTAAAGGAACATATTCAGCACACCGAAAGAATATCTACCTGTTACTCTTCAAGGAACATTTTTCTGCCATTATGTTTCCAAAACAAGCTTTCGAATATGACTACGAATGTGAAAAATGTGCCATCGCATTTATGTTCACCTTTGTTGTTAAAAAACATAGGGGATGTGTCGCGGACGAAGCCGGAGGGACAATGATGCCTGACCGCTCCGATCGCTCTAGCTTTATACCCGCGCCTC
>NW_026267382.1:66874-70967 GCF_000697945.3 Frankliniella occidentalis | reverse complement strand
CCGGCGCGCTGCGCACTCAGCGCGGTGCGCCGGTTGCGCACCATGCGGCGCGGCTCGGCCGGAACGGCGCGGCGGCGGGGCGAACGCGTTCTAACTTCTAACCGGGCGGCGGGCGGCGGCGGGAACGGCGGGGGCGGCGCGGAGGCGGCGGGCGGCGGCGGCGGCGTGATGCGGTAGTAGTGGGCCCGGCGAACCCAAAAAATTCTAACGCTAACGCGTTAACGGCCCCCCTTAGGTTCTAACGGTTAAATTCAGAATTGTGAAAAGATGGACAGTTTCTCACATTAAGATTTTCACTTTGATTTTATTGTATTGATAGTGTGTTTAAACTCTAAGTTAAGAAAAGTATGTAAGTTAATGAAGTTGATGAAGCGCTTGTTTTCAAAACGCCATCTATTGACTAAAGAGCGAATTACAGCGGAGAGCGTCACCGCAATTGTAGTTCTATTGCAGCTCCAATAGAGCGCAGCACAATTTGTGGTCGGTGTTATGTTATGTTTGAATTTTTTGTTAGTCATTATTTTTACATTTTAACCTTTACACTAGATCTAAATTACACCATACCAAGCATATATAAAGAACGATACGTGTCTTCATTTGTATCGAACATGTTCGATTCCTTGTTTTTCTTTTTGTTTTATTCAACTTACGCCATGCTTTTATGGCAAAAGCGCCTTATAACAACTAATTTGTGGGCATTCCCTCAAAAAAAGATGTTATTTAACCATTTTTGGAGTGTACACAAAAACGATTCAATAAAAACAAATTTATTTAAATGTGGGTCGTATATAAAATTTATGATATTACATTATTCAATTATGCTTAAAATGCGCTATAAGTTTGTTTGTAAAGTTTGGTATTACTGTTTGAAACTACACTTCCTGTTTAAGTAAGAGTATTGTTGTGTAGATTTCAAGAAGAACTGAAGATCTTGTGTGGTATTCCCTATTAGTGTTTTTGGCTTATTTGGCTTACTTGCAGTTTGTTTGTTATATGCAAAGTTCCTATTTTTAAATCACTCTAATTTAGTTTACTTTGTGTCATAAAGTTTAAGAAAAGTAAGTATTCAGTGAGTTAAATATTGACAAGTAGGGTCATTGCTTAAAGTTCTAGTTTTAACTTGTAATGAAATGTTTTTTTTCAGATGAATCTTCCTGATGAAATTTTACTCATTATTTTTAAGTTTTTAAGTGTAAGTGACATTTTAAATTGTCGCTTAACATGTAGTAAATTTTTAAGTATTTGCTATGATAAGTTGTTGTGGAAAGATAGGAAGGTTGCGAAATGGACATTTGATGATGTTAAGACTCTTCAATTTGCTACTGTTATTAATTGCATTCAGTTCAGGTACCCCAATGGTTTTAACTTAGCAACAATTAGGAAGTATCAGTGTACTGCTAAACGAATATATTTTAATGTGTTTGGTGTAAAGTCATACAGGTATGTTTTACAACTAATAACAATTCTCAAAGCTTTACCAAAACCTAATGTTGTTTCTATATATATACATCATTATTCTGAAGATCCGTATCGCCAAGAAACTAAGTCTGTCAAGAGGAGGGAATTCAACTGCTTAATTAATAGATTGTATTTATTTAATTGTAATTTAGTTCTTAGGAAATCTATGAAGTATGATGTACTTATATATAATAAGTTTCAATAATTTTTTGTTTTTTTTTTACAAATATATTTGTTCTTGTATGTGTGTACTACACTGGGGACTATGACAACTTCAGTTAGTTGTAGTACTGCTGTATCTAGATTGTTGGTGAATTGTATGTGATTCACTTGTTTTATTTTCGTTATTGTACGCTGTGTTATTTTATATATTTTGATAACGATTTGTGCTTGCTGTTGTTTTTCTCACTCCTTTAACTTCATATGTATTCTGGTTCTTGTTTTTGAATGTTGCGTGGTAATTATTCCATTTCATTATCTGTATTTCATTGACATTTATTTCAATCGTATGCACATGAAATAATAATGACTTAATTAATGAAATTGATAGATTGAAAATTGAGAATGAAAAGAGTATCCATCTGTTTGCAATGTGTTGCCTATCTATCAAGCGCTCGAAGAGCTCTTACAAACTGAAACTTATTAGTTTTTGTTAAAGGAATTTTAATTGATGAAAACTAAACATAAATAAATAATCAATAATGTCTTTTAAGCATTTGTCACAGTTAACATATTGTTTTCCTGTGTGTTTGCTTGCAATAGCTACAATGTAGCCAGGTCAGCACATTTCTTGTCATATCTTGTGAGTTGTCAGAATTGACAGGTGAAAAATTGATCGACAAATTAGGCATAAAAAGTTTTGCTACCTTATGCTTAGAACATAAATTGGTTTGTTGATCTTACGTCTCTCATTGGTCCCTAATTTCCCAAATAGTAGCTTGGCATGGCAAAAGTCATTACTTCACCAAGTTAGGTGTTGGTATTTCCAATTTTTTAGAGAAGATTCTTATTCATATTTTGTAAATGTCTTATCGAAGCAACAATTTGCGGAATGTTTGCCTCTTTTAGTGAAAACTTGTTATGCATTACATAAAAATGATGTTATACACATACATTACTAAAACACTAAGTAATTGAACTTAAAAGAAGCAAATTTAACAGCTGGGCTGAGACGTTCTTCTGCTGGAGTACGCCTTGTCACAAAGTCGTGAAAGTACTTCATAATCGAAATTATCTGTAGGTGTTAAACGCACTACGATGCGTTATGCCCAGAGCAACTGCGAATAATCGTTAAGCACTCGAGCGAGCGTTATTGTTGTCACGAACTGAAAAACACAACATTCTTACAAATAGTATTTAATTCCATAGTTCCAATGTCAGTGTGTTTCTTCGATTCTGGATTTTTTTCAATATTGATTCTGAATCCTAGTGCAGTAATAAATTGATATTTGAGGAAAAGGTATACTTTTGACTTTGTTAGTGTTTTCGGGTTTTCGATGTTCTCTCAACTTCCTATTCCGGTTGAGGAGGTTGAAGAAGAGCACATTGTCGTTCCGTTTGTGGTTTGAAGGTTAAGTGAGTAAATCTAAGATTTTTCATTGCAATCCTTTCTCTAAAGATTACTTTCAATGAAAAATATTTCTCTGCCGAAATTAATTTAATTTTTTTTGACGTACGTTATAGTTAGCTATACCTATAATTACAAATTAAGCTTTTTAATTCGATTTACTCATAACGTCTTTTGAGATTTTTTTCAACGAGTAGTGATGAGTTTCACCGTTTTTCTAGTATGATGGTGCCCTGACGCGTTGTTATCATCTTTGTTGCAGATTTTGGTGTGTTCTGATGATTTTTGGTGATAGTTTGACGCAAATCCGGAGCAGCTGCATTTAACCTCAACCCTTCAAGTTTTTGTCGGAGTTCTTGAACTGAGCTTAAGGTGGAAGATGAGCTTGACTATGGGACCTCAGCAGCTGCCTTCTTTTAGCGATGATATTTGGTGATTATGCTCTTGATGCTTTATGTTAATTTTACGTTGTCAAAGTAGAATTTTGCTTGAGTTGGTTGTTTCTCAGTCAATGTTGACGAGCTGTTTCGTGTATCTATAGCGACTTGATGAAAATTAGCCAAGCTGGTTGTATAGGTGATGGAGGTGTCACATAGCTTGCAAGTTTATGAAGATGCACTATGTGTTGAGTGTTAGGACTATGAACCATCTGCACAGCTGCAACAGTGTCATTTTCGATCTTAGTAATTTTTTATGGTTGTTCCCATGAAGTGTTAAGTTTTGGCGACTTGCCTTTTGACCTGACTGGACAATAAAACTAGACTAAATCTTCATTTTTAAAAGGTGACAAAGATATGAAGATCATAGTGGGATTTCATATGTTCAGCTGCTTAGTGAGAATGATCTTGCACAAACTTGTGAATTTCTTCTAATGTTGATCGTAACCAAAATGGATAATTTTGAATTGTTGTTTCGACAGGAACACTGACTGGAAGAAGGTGTCTTTGAAGACCTAAAGGTGTATGCATTACAGCACCAAAAATGACTTTGGACAAGGGAAAACTTTGTTGATGTGTGAGGAATGCTTCTATAAGTTTCACAAATGAGAGGTATTTGTTTTTACCAATT
>NW_026267382.1:61170-62559 GCF_000697945.3 Frankliniella occidentalis | reverse complement strand
ATGAATAATGTGTAAATTTGTTATTACAGTGGTTTTATTTGTTGCTGTAAGTTTTTTGAACATAGCCAAAATGGATAGTTTTGAATTGTTATTTCGACAGAAACAGTGACTGGAAGAAGGCCTCATTGAAAATCTAAAGATGTACGCATTAGACCATCAAAAATGACTTTGGACAAGAGAAAACTTTGTTGATGTGTGAAGAATGCTTCTATAAGTTTCACAGATGAGAGGTAATTGTTTTCGCCAATTTTTCTAATCCTTTTAAACCATCATTTTTAGATGTTGTTTCAGTGTTCTTATCCATCTTTTCACTTTACTGTTTGCAGGTGAATATGCCAGTGAAATTGTCTTGCTTAGGATTCTATAGATATTATAAATATCTTTGATCACAAAAGATGTAAAACACCTTTTTTGATCCCACAAGATAGAGAGTGGAGATCCAAATACAGAGAAGGTTCATATAGCAGAAAGGATATACTTATAGGTTTTCTCAGTTTGAGGGAGTGGGTCTCAGATGTGAATGTGCCACTTGCCATGAAATGCACTTTCTCTGAAAATTTGTAAGGGAACTTTTGACCTTTTATGATGTTTGAATTTTGCACACTTTTCATATTGAAAAACAAATGAAGCAACGTCTTTTCACATTCCAGGCTAGTAGAAAACCTTATGGAAAGCAGCGTATGTCTTGCTAATACCAAAAAAGTTTTCTGTAATTGGATTTTCATGGTATGACTTGATGGTGTCTACTACACGCTTAGATGAGATAACAAGCTGGAAACTTTTTTTATCTGGATCTAGGCTAGAATGTTTAAGTTTCCAATACAAAATTCCATCATGAAGAATGAAAGACTGATATTGTAATCAGAGAGATCTTGTTTGTGGACTATGAGCAACAATGTCTTGAAAGGTATGTATCAATTTCTCTTGTAAACCAACTATAATTGGCATTGACTCTTGATGCAATAGTTTATCATTTTTCAACTGAACAGGTGTAAAGTTAGGATTGGGTGTTATAGAAACGCAATATTCTAAAAGTGTTTTTGGAGTGAGGTTGTCTTGCATTTCTAATTTTGAATATTTCTTGCAGTCACTTCAACACGGGCTAACTGGTCTTCTGGACTGATCATCAGCTCCAACATTTTTGCTGCATTTAATGAAGGAAATTTTGAAACTGTAAGGAGCTAATCTGCTGATCTACCTTGCTAAAAGTCCAGAAGGATTTTTGAAGTTTTGAAGCCACTGCAACTTTGCATGATACGTTTGATTGTATCAAAAGCTTTGTTACATTCTGAATTGCACTTGAAAAGCACTACATATTTCATTAATTTGTTTAATGATAGAGATAACGTTGCCTGATGTGGAATATATTTGAGGTAATAATTTACTAGA
>NW_026267382.1:60145-61120 GCF_000697945.3 Frankliniella occidentalis | reverse complement strand
GGTGCCACGGGTACCCCGTCTGTTCGAAAGTGTTCTTGGGCAACCCGACAGTGCTGCCAACACACCGGAAGTCGATATTTGTGCCCAGGAAAAAACCTAAGCTTGCGCTAACGTGGGAGCAGATGATATAGCTTTAATTTTCAGTTAGTATGCTATAGAGTAGGTTACAATGCCATACGTGGGCCTTGCCCAGAGTGGCAGAGCTTAGCAAAACGTAGTGGTCAGGAGAACCATAACAAAGCAAAAAGCGGTTCGCTACAAGGGGACAAAACTAGATTCAATACACGGAATAAAATAATTTTGTTGTTGCAGCGAAACATTAGCTATGGCAACGATTATTTCCCTGGCAGCGGCTTAGCGAACATTATTGTATGGCCTAGCTAACTCGATAGTTTTGTTAGCTAAACTTCATAGTTTTGGGAACTAACAGTCAGCTAACAGCGCGTTTTACTACTATCCCGAATCTGAAAACGTCTGGTGCAGCTGATGATATTACGTACCACAGGAAATAAGTTAGAAAATAATGTACACTCTAAATGCAAAAATTTTGTCCGTAGAAATTTCTACGTAACGTCTACGTACGTCTTACGTTACGTCTTACGTTACGTTACGTCTTACGTTACGTCTTACGTTACGACTTACGTTACGTCTTACGTTACGTCTTACGTAACGTCTAGGAAATATTTTGCTGACATGGCGAATAATTTTGCTGACACAGCAAATAATTATGCTGACACTAGGTAGTGCAACAGGTGGGCGGAGACGAACCACTTTTTTGGGACCACCAACCCCCCTATCCCTCCCTCTCTCCCTCTAAAAGCTTAATATGTGGTTAAAAATGCTGACACAGCAAATAAATTTGCTGACATAGCAAATACTTTTGGTGGCAAAGCAAACGATTTTGCTGACTGAGCAAATAATTTTGCTGACACAACAAATAATTTTGCTGACACAGCAAATAATTTTGCTGACACA
>NW_026267382.1:58264-59891 GCF_000697945.3 Frankliniella occidentalis | reverse complement strand
CCATTCTGACCTGTTTATAGGTTTGATGTAGAAATTGCAGCTCTGTCTAGCATCTGTACTGCATGGACACTAGTTGCTACAAGGCTTTAAGTGTTGCATTAGTGTAACTAGAACTTACCAATAGAATTCAGCTGTATAGTAAGACCACAACGATAAGGATTGTTAGTACTAACGGGTGATGAATCATGTCTTCTTGTTGTCATGAGCGGCGTTTTCTTGGCGACTGTTGACTTGGTCCCGTATCTCTGGAACTTGGTCCCAACACATATAGCAAAACGCGGGTGCCACGTAGGCAGTTCTTGAATTGTTCAATGTACCAGCTGGTGTTTTGAGGCGCCACGCGTAATGGACCCCGGGCGCCTCTGTGCTGCATGGACACTGGCTGGTATTTGATCTTTTCAACAACTGTGTTGTACTGAGTTGTTGACCGCCAGTGTTGTGTGGTGTAAGATGTGGAGGAGATAGCGGTTGGTATATTGAGGCGTCACGCGTAACGGACCCCGGACGCCTCTCTGTTGGATGTATACTAACCGCACCGGACACGCCAAGTTGCTGAGTTTGGGGTGGCCAGCTAGCTGGAGACACGTTGCTGACATGTCCTGTATCTCGTAAACCTTGTGTGGTTCGAGGACTTCCCCGGCAACCTCCTTGAGAGTGGTGACATGCCTGGCTAACACTGAAGTTGCAAAAGATTGTTTTGTACTGAGTTATTTTTTGCAAGTATTGTGCGGTTGAACATGTAAAGAACATAGCAATTGGTATACTGAGGCGCCACGCGTAATGGACCCCGGGCGTCTCTCTGTCGGATGTATACTAACTGCTACTTGAGCATATTGTTTTTTCCATCTGTAATTGTACAATGTAGTGGCTGTTGTGTTGAGGCGTCACGTGTAATGGACTCTGTGTTGCATAAACACTAGTCGCTGTTTAATCTTTTATGTTCAACATCTGCTTAAACACTTGTAATAGAAATGCTAATCACAACGCAATGGCATAAGCATATTTAATAGTAGGGATGGCAGTTGTAACTCTGTTTTCCTTGTGGTGTCATGGGTCCTTTGAACTATATATACTTTTTAACTTTTTTAGAAAAAAAATTAAAAAAGAAAGTGGTAATTAAGGATTAATTAAGTAGGATCTATGTGTAAGAGCCCATGTGGCATTAATTTGCTCTTTATGTTGATGATTTTTACCATTTCTATAATGATGAAAAGATTCAGCATGGACTGGTGCGAAGGAAAGAAAGTTTCTTTGGAGTTTAAGTTAAAAATGTTTAATCTTGAGCAAGGATAGCAAAAAAAAATTGGTTATCAGCAGCTCATTGACAATCTCTTGTATCTTAGTATAAATACAAGGTCAGATATTGCTTATGTTGTGAGCTGTCTCAGTCAGTTCGATTGTTGCTAGAATCAGACAATTATTACAGAGCTAGATTAAAACATTATGGATGCAAAGTTTAACTTTTCATAGATTGCCTCAATGATAAATCTATGTGTTTAACTTTAGTCAAGTTTGCAAAGAATCCTGGTGACATTTTTACCAAGGCTTTGCATTGTACTACTAACATAATAGGATGCAAAAATTTAAACTTGTTTTTCATGTAGATACAGGTGCATTGTAATTGCTT
>NW_026267382.1:56057-58214 GCF_000697945.3 Frankliniella occidentalis | reverse complement strand
AAAAGGTCTCAGGGTTGAAAGTCGGCCGAAGGCTTATCTCCGCAGTGATCTCGGCCGACTTTGGAGGCTGAGACCTTTTTTTGCTCGAGTACCACGGGTACTCCGTAGGTCCTAAAGTGTTCTTGGGCAACCAGACAGTTCTGCAAACACACCGGAAGTCGAAATTTCAGCCCAGAAAAAAAGGTCTTAGGGCTCAAAGTCGGCCAAACGCTTATCTCCACCGTGATCTCGGCCGACTTTGGAGGCTGAGCCCTTTTTTGTTTCGGGTACCCCGGGTACTCTGTAGGCCCTAATGTGTTCTTGGACAACCCGAAAGTGCTGCCAACACCCCGGAAGTCGAAGGAAATTCAAGCCCAGAAAAAAAGGTCCCAGGGCTCAAAGTCGGCCAAACGCACCGTGATCTCGGCTGACTTTGGAGGCTGAGACCTTTTTTGTCTCTTGGTACCCCGGGTACTCCGTAGGTCCTAATGTGTTCTTGGACTACCTGAAAGTGCTGCCAACATACCGGAAGTCGAAATTTCAGCCCAGAAAAAAAGGTCTCTGGGCTCAAAGTCGGCCAAACGCTTATCTCCACCGTGATCTCGGCCGACTTTGGAGGCTGAGACCTTTTTTGTCTCGGGTACCCTGGGTACTCCGTAGGGCCTAATGGGTCCTCGGGCAAGCCGACAGTGCTGCCAACACACCTTTGTGCAGACTCAAAGTCGGTGATAACCCTTTCAGTTATCATGTCATCGCCAACAAGGTTTCTAAGGAGTTGACAAACAGCTGCATAAGCTTTGTTTGTCTGAGATTCCATAAGAACCCATGCACATGGCACAATGTGGTAATTCCATGTTGTGATTATTACATATACCTTAGTAAAATTCAAATAAAGATGGATCTTATCCACATGATGGCCAAACTCATGCTCTGTATGACTACACTAAAATTATTACATGCTGTACCTGTTGAGCCAGAAAATTTGCATTGGCTCCTGTAGGCACCACTTTCCTTGGGCCATCACCATGAAGAATGCGGGATGTTTTCAAAACATTTTGCATTCTCTGTGATGCAAAGAGTAAGTGATGTGAACCATCTGCTGCGGTGACTGAACCTCCATAAATATTATCAGCCCCATCATCAGTTTGAGTTATTATTTCAAATCTATCATCATTAAGTATTCTCGATAAGTGTCTTAACGATGCTGGAAGTTCTGGATAGTTTTGCATTCTTGCATTCCGCATTGCATTCCGCATACGTGCGAGAGTTACTCTAGCAGCAACTTCAACATCAAACCTGTCGCAGAGCAAACTTCAATTATTAACTGACATAGATTTACATTGTGAAGCTTTAAAGTTCTACAGGAAAATTCCAATGAAATTTGAGTCATTCTGAACTACTCTCAAAAGAAGTTATTTAAGAGTGGATGTTTAGAATTTTCCAACACTCAAAAGAATTCATTTTTGAAAAGTTTGGAATAGTATGATATAAAAGTTGTCATTTGGATATTTGTCACTGCTAGATGGAAAATTTGGGAATCACATTTAAAATTTAGAATGATTCTTAAACATATGAAGTAATATGGTCCAAAAGCTGAGTGTTGGTTAGCCTGCCCGAAATTGGAGGTCGAAGTGACGAATTGAGGAGGTTCGGGCGCTAAATGATAGAGGACATTAAACGATGATTTCCTGTCGTTGTCCGAAGTCCGTGCGACAACGTTAAGGGGTCGCGCCACTCGATTTTCAAAACGCCCCCGGGAGCGCGGGAAAATGGCTCACTTCTTGTTGGGCACGCTGTGCGCGCTGCGCGCCACCTCAGGTGTCGATGAGGGCTTGAGCTGAGACCTTGGGGGTTCTACTTTACAACCGGCAAGTGCAATTGGTCACCACCGTCACCCCGTGGACGCCGGGGGCCTAAGTGTCTCGTTCCGCGTCACTTGCGCTCGGCGTTTGAAGTCCGCAAAAGTAACGATTTTTTCTTCGCAGACCTAAAGGGCACCTCATACCCTTTCGATAGCAGTATCGCTTGTCAAAATGCGCAACCTAGAACACGGTTGAAAATCTAAAAAACGGGAGACGCTCACCGGCCACAACTTCGGCGGGGAGGTCCACGATTGACCACTTCCCCCAGCTACAGTCGCTGTTCATGGCTGTGCTGTGCCCTTGCTGCGGGTTTTGT
>NW_026267382.1:55036-55330 GCF_000697945.3 Frankliniella occidentalis | reverse complement strand
GGGGGGGGGGGGCGAGAGAGAGCGACAGCATCAGCTGAGCTCAGCGCGCAGGCTGGAGGAGGAGAAGCGAGCACCAGGCCAAGGCCAAGGTCAGCGGACGAGCGGGGAGAGGGGGAGAGAGACAGTGGAAGGACGGCATGGGAGGGAGAGCGGCGGCAAACTGAATGTTATTATATTTTGCTATAAACCTACGTGCAACAAAACATGTAACAATTAAGTGCAAATGTTGATTGAAAAAGTAAAAATACTGCAATGAAACTTACCTGCATATTTGGCTGAGCGATTAGCGAAGCC
>NW_026267382.1:54499-54826 GCF_000697945.3 Frankliniella occidentalis | reverse complement strand
CTGGTATGATATGGGTGGTATGGTGAACCTCGACTATAAATCAGTGATTTTAAATTTTACCTGAGAAAGATTTTGCAACCATAGAATAGACTAAAATTATAAAGACAACCATCATAAATCCTTTGTTTTGATACAGTGAAAACAACTAACTTACCATAATAAGAAAAATTATGTTACAGCACAAAAAGAACTCAGATACCTTCAATAACATGACGTGCCTAGGAACTAATACAGAAAGTACTAAAATGAATATCAAAATTGTGCAAAGAAAATGAGGCACCACAATAAAGAGTTACAAGAAAACTAACTCATAAGAACAAAGTCAAA
>NW_026267382.1:54148-54449 GCF_000697945.3 Frankliniella occidentalis | reverse complement strand
TTAAATATTATTCATTCATTTACCACTTCATCATAGGATAATTTTGTGCTCTAATGCTTACTTTTTATTAATTTTCCAGACATTTGCAAACTGCAGCAAGGGCAGCAAACAGCCTCATCAAGAAAAATTTCTACAGTGCACAACTCAATCCCTTTACACCAGTTGAATAACAAAGAAATGTCCTTTCAAGATTATTTACATGATATATTGCCATCGCTTGACTCCATCCTTGAACCATACTTTTAACATCGCTGTCTATCTATTGTTCAATTTTCCTAGATTTGAATATTGCTTAGTCTTT
>NW_026267382.1:50338-54098 GCF_000697945.3 Frankliniella occidentalis | reverse complement strand
AATAACATAACATGCCTAGAAACTAATACAGAAAGTACTAAAATAAATATCAAAACTGTGCAAAGAAAATGAGGCACCACAAGTCATGTAACTTGTTACAATATTTAGGGTGATTAAATTTAACCTACAATTAAATCTCCCAAAGTCTACACAGAAAAAAGTCATAAAAAAACCAAGCAAAAAATTATGTAAGTATAGAAGTCCATTTACTTAAACTCCACCGCTTTAACGGTCACTGGACAGGCGCCACACCTGGGACAGTGAGTCCACTGGTCCATCCAGTCATTTATGCATTGCCGGCAAAAGAAGTGAGTACATGGCGTGGTTACCATGTCTGCCTTGGGTTCCTCACACAGACGGCATACTAATCCACTCAGCTTAGCCTTAGGCGGCCTGCCTGGGCCTGCTCGCTTCTTTGTTGTCGGTGCACTGCGAGGAGGCGAGCTGGCCCGCCTCCTCTCCAACTCCCTCACTGATGGCAAGGATATCCTGCTCGAAGACCTGACATCAGCATGTGGAGGTTGGTGGTGCTCCTCCCAAGGAAGCTGGCCTGCAAACATTAAGATTGTATTTTGCTCCAGAATGTTTGAACTAGCAGCAGATACGCATGTAGGAATGCCATGGAAATTGGTAGTTTTAATACTGGTCTTGCCTGTGTAATTGTGTGTAAACGACAACGCTTAATATTAATTTGCTGATTTCATTGGAAGTGATTTTGAATAAGTGGTGAAGAGGCAACTTCAATATTATTAAACACGAAAAAGTAATTGTTAAAAGCGATAGCAGGGTTCCTAATTTTGAACAGTATTACTTTTGTTTCTAGCTGAGATTAAAATGTCCACTCATAAGCTGGGATAGGGATTTAGCCCAAAAATCAGCAGTTAAGAGTTCTCAAAATAATACTATTAAACTGGAATTATGTTAAGCATTACCTCGCACCAAGAACAATACTTGTTCTTCTACCACCAAGTAGGAGAGGGTGGGTGGTAAAGAACAAGTAAAAAATAATAATGTCTATGCAAAGGATGCAAATTTGTCTCTTGCAAAGCCACTGAAAATAATCTGGTCGTGCTTTAACATGCATCTTTCTCTAGAAGCAAGTAGTCTCTTCACATTTAGGGTGTATAGTTACCTGAGTTGGTTGACGATGTTGGTCTGGAGGTTGACGGGTACGATTGCAATTATTGCCTCAACGACTGACGTAATTGGGGCACAGAGATAGATGCTGGAAGAGAGTAGACAGAAATATAAATAAAGCACAAGTGAAAACATAAACATACCGCAACACGGAGTGGATGCATTGTTAAACTATTAAAAAGTGACTTACAAGGTGTCATCTCTTCCCACTGTGTGGATGCATCCACTCATAGAGGGCGATCATATGAGACAAAGGGGTTGGTTTGAGTGGAAGCATCCTGTGTCCCAGCTCCAGTCCCAGTTCCATCTGTCTGAGTGGCAACACTAACACCTGAAAAAAGCAACGTTATCACCTATTACTTCATACACACGAAGAAAGATTTTAGCATATTATTGTGAAAAGTTAGTGTAACAGGAAATAAAACGATAACATTGGAAAGTAATGCCGCGGTGATGCAAATAATCTGACAGCAGCTTGCAAAGAATAGGTTCGTATTGCACAGAATTTTGCAGCATTGTTAAATTAAACTACTTCTTTGCAAGCTTGCAAACGGAAGTGTTCGTCAAGTAAACATAATGTACTTTATATTTGTTCGAATATAACATATTGGAAACACACCACTTTTCTTAGATTAGATTACCACTCACCGTCAAGTTCCCGAATTCTCGCCAGTCCGAGGGGTTGCTGATGCTGCTGCACCTGCTGCAGCAAACCCCTGACTAACGAGCCAATCATGTCATTGAGTTGGTTGGGTTGCCCTGACCCCTGATCGAGTGGCATTTCCTGAATTGAAGACATAAAATTGTACTGTGAGACACTAACTTCTGAGTGCGATTGGGCTAAATGCGACACTCATCTTAGCATAAAGTTGCAAGGCAAAAGGGAATACATCACACACACGCGCGCAATAGACAGTATTCGAGGCACAAAAAATATAAGGCAGATCTTTATCAACGCCAATGGCTTATAAAAACTGGAACTGGAACGTCAATCGGCAATCTTCATCAAAACTGGATAACGAGAACCGGCAATATTTATCAAAAACGGGAAACTTTTACATTCGGGTAGAGACAACCACAAGGGACTGTCTAAAAGGGCACATTGATGCTAGGTTGGGACATGTACTTACAACTAACAATAGATAAAACGATGATGAGAGAAGAAATAACACGATAGCATACGTGCTCTGGCGAAAAGACAACCCGATGGCTCACGATGGCTCATGCATGAATGAGGAACACCCGGCGAACACGACGAGAAGGAGAGGGAGAGACGGATGGCGGATGGCGTTGTCGTTTCGGTTCAGGTGAGTAAACTGTACCTCATGTCATCATCATTTATTTCTGAGACCTAAATAAATGTCAATACTTTCTCCTAACAGCAAATTTTTAAAAGTGATAATTAAATTGATAGCTCTAATTTTGTGAATTCTTTTTTCCTGAGTGTCAGCAGGTTTTTTGAGATTTTAGTTCCGTGTATTTGGTTGGTCTGAAATTACTTTTCACCCCTCCCCTATCCCCCTTGCTCCGCTCTCTTGTAGTGCGCAGGTAGCAGCGTGCGTTGGGTTTTGCGTGGTTTCGTCGAGAAAATTCCTTCCTGCTCTTCAGAAGTTTTAGAAAGTCCAGTGTCATGTCTAGCAATAATACGAAGAGGATAAGAGTCGATCTGGCTGATGTCCAGAAGTGCAACGTAAGTATTCATTTTGGCGGCTTTCTCTGGGGTCCTTATGGTTTGCTCTTCTTGAATGAGGGATTATTCGTCATGGCACCACTTCGTAGTCGTTTAAATTCGAACAATTCGTAACATTGCGATGTAATGGTGTCAATTTTCCATGATGCCACAGCTTTTTTTTCACAAAATTTTAGTGGCTGGTGTTATTTGTTCCTGCTAGTACTAGATTCAGGCCATGCCCACCTTCTACTTCAGTTAACCAACTCTTTCTTCATTTTATGACACAGGGAAAATGATTGTGGAATATCTGTCGTCGTTGGCGACGACCTCCTGGGCTTTGATGCTTTCATCAAAGGCCCAGCAGGTACCCCTTATGAAGGAGGCACGTTCAAAGTGCGCATAAACATACCTGCAGAATACCCCATGCAACCACCAGTAGTAAGATTGATTATGTTGGCTTTACATCTTTCATTATACTTAAATCAAATATTTTAACCATTAATTTTATCCACAGGCCACATTCAAAACTGAAATATGGCACCCAAACATTTCGTCTATGTCAGGCTACGTTTGTTTGGACACTCTGGGCAGCAAATGGTGAGTATTTGTATTTATCGAATGCAACTTTGCGTATTAGCATTTGGTATCATATTTCTTTACTGGCCTAATGCATTGTGTTACTTCCAGGGTGGGATGTATGAACTTCAGGGCAGTCCTGTTATCACTTCAGAATTTGCTGATGAATCCGGAGCCTGCCGACCCTCAGGATGCAGTTGTAGGCGGTCAGGCCCAGCGGGATTTGAGGGATACCGCTGAAATGTGGACGCACATCTTTGCTGGAGGTTGTTTTGTTTTCTTGTTTATAATTCATTGCTTAATTTTGCTTAACCTGGTTACTTTTATCTAATGCTCAGCTTTATTTTAGGACGCAAGTTCAAGGAGAGTCTTAAG
>NW_026267382.1:48526-50288 GCF_000697945.3 Frankliniella occidentalis | reverse complement strand
GCTTTCTTTGCAGAACAAAAATTCAGGCTTTTGGCTATCCGAAACCGTCCCAAGCTGGTCGCTACGATGAAATCTGAAAGTTGACCCTCACTTCCGCATTTTTCTAGAATTGCCCAATTATTGTATAAGTCATTATTTTCTTACCTCTGAATTGCAGTTCTATTCGGAAGAAATCGTTGTCAACTTCATAGGGATAGAATGGTCCATTCTTTTCTCGATAAAGTGATCTGAATGCGTCAAATCTGTTTACAATGTACCTTGCTACTGTTACTGGATCTTTGCGGATTAGATTTATTTTCTCTGCTGATGGTAAGTTTTGGGCTTGTTCTTCTGTGATTGTTACATTGTTTAATGTTTGGTACAAGCATACTAATAAAGGATTCCATCTAGTTTCAGCAGCTGAGAAAGTCATAAATATAGCTGGTGAACCAAATTGTCTTAACATAGCCATTACCTTTTTTTGCTTTGCTTGCCAAAAAGCTGGAGATGAACGATCACTGGAAACAATTTTAAAACCATCATTATGTTCAATAATAGATGCAAGATTTTCTATTTTTAATATCTGAGATACGGTAACTGCATCAGTTTTCACTTTTTTTCTGAGATTAATGCTTATTCTACTTTTAAGTTTGTGAACTCTTGCTTTACAAAAATTCATCATTAATTTTGGAATATTTGTTGCTACCCTTCTGTCGTGATGTCTTGCTTCTGCTTTAGCAATATCAACAGGCGTATACTCTACCTTAAATGTTCTTGGTTTACCTCCGTAAACTGTGGGGAAAGCTAATACATCATTGTCTTTATCTAAAGTTAGAGAGAGTGGAATTTGACCTTCTCCTGGAGCCATTCTTATTCCACTGTCTGCAATAAATCCACCTGTTAATAATGTTTCTTGGTGATCCATTAAGTCATCTATTTCAGATACTTCATTTAAATTAGAGTCAGTACAAGATGAACTATCTGTATTGTCAATTTCACTTTGTGTTTGAAATTGTTGTAGCCAATTTTCATTGAGAGTTATGTTATGCTTTTTGTATAACTCAGTATTTATCAATAGTTTTGCTGCATCGAATACTCTTTCTGGTCTTACGTGTTCATATGCATAGGGATTTTTATCACTCATTCTTCTCATTAGTTGTACCAGTAAAGTATCGTCTTCAGAATCCATTCTTGGAAGACATGTTACTGTTTTGTTAATATCTATGGGTACATTCACACAGTTACCTTTTAGTCCTAATTGTTTTTGATAGCCTAATTCCCTGATTTGCATGAATGGAATACGAGCCGAAACTAATCTTTCTTCCAGATTAGTGAGACCTTTTAATTCATCTGGAAGTGGATCAAAAACTAAACCATTTGAAGCAGCAAAATGTGGAATTTTACCTTTTTGTATATTATTTGCACAAGTAGTACATATATTTCCTTTCTGATTTTCTGTAAGGTGACACCTATATGTGCATACTTCAGAAATATTTATATTGGAAGGCACTTTTAACTTACTTTCTTTTATAGTTGATTTTTCAAAAAACAGTTGAGCACAACATATACAGATGATTGTGGGCATTTCTCTTTTTTGATCATTGAATTTCATGTGTAAACCATTTTTAGATTTATTATAGTTCCTTTTATTGGATGTATATTGCTTTTGATAAGTAAGCTTTCTTTTTTTTCCTTCATCAGTACTTGTTTTACTTTTTACTCTATTTAGTAGGGCATTATGATATAGTTCATTATTTTGATACCTTTCTTTCATTGTTTGTGC
>NW_026267382.1:46506-48476 GCF_000697945.3 Frankliniella occidentalis | reverse complement strand
ACAAAACCCGCAGCAAGGGCACAGCACAGCCATGAACAGCGACTGTAGCTGGGGGAAGTGGTCAATCGTGGACCTCCCCGCCGAAGTTGTGGCCGCTGAGCGTCTCCCCACTCGACGTCCACGACGAGCATGACGGTGTCCACTGTCCAGTCCACGTCTCCGTCGTCGCCTGCCCCGGCCACAGCAGCTCCACTTTGCCCAGGTCCTTGGCCTCGCGGCTGAGCGTGGGGACGACGACCAGGGTGTTCTTCACCAGGGCGCCGCCCCGCCCGGCGTGCAGCGTGCACGCGGCTGAGCGTGGAGACGACTGTGCGACGCGCAGGGTGGTGCGCCAAAGTAAGACTGCGTCCCCCGCCGCACAAGAGCGACATTCGCAGCGAGTGCACGTCGCGCACCAGCGCAGTGTGCACCACGAGGACTGCCACGACGGCCCACCGGTCGCTCATGAACAACGGCCACCAGGGAGCCATCGTCGCGTTGTGCACCTGCAGCTTCTTCTTCCCGATGAGCAGGTGGCTGCTGTGGACGAGCTGTAGCGCAGGTACAACGAGTAGCCGCTCTGCCCCAGCTCGGCCGCCACGACCTAGCCGCTCACGAAGTCCTCGTCGTTCACCGAGTAGACCAGCAGGTACGCGTCGTACATACGGCCTTTCTCGTCGCCCGCCTCGGCCGCCGAGGGCGGGTCACTGGAGGATGTGCACGCCGTAACGAGCGTACGCCCATAGGCGGACGTCGTGGCGGAAGATGAAGACGAGCGCCAGCACCAGCAGGACGACGACCACGCCGGCCAGGGTAGCAGCCACGATTGGAACGCGTGGTTGAGCAGCGGGGCGGTGTAGACGGTGCCGCGCTGCACCACGCTGGTCGCCACCACGTTTTGGCTGGCGTCGCTGCTGCAGGATCTCGGTAGAGCCGGCGCATCGCATGCTGACGGCCACGTTGGTGTTGTCGCGCAGCCAGGCTCCGATCTGGGGGACGTGCTCGCAGGCGCACGTCCAGAGGTTGTCGTCGAGTGACACCTGCGCCACCCGGCCGCCCTCCGACGCGGCCGCCAGCTGCTGCCACGGCTTGAAGTCTTCGATTTTGTTGTCGTCGGGCCGCAACACCTCCAGCTCGCGCATGGCCGCGAACGTCTTGTCACCGACCTTAGTGATGGCGTTGTGGTCCAGTTAGAGCTCGTTAAGGTTCTTGAGCGGGTCGAACTCCTCGCCGCGCAGCTCCTGCAGGTGGTTGTTCTCCATGTGCAGCACCCGCAGTGCGGTTGTGGATCGTGCACCTGCAGCATCTTCTTCCCGATGAACAGGTGGCTGCTGTGGACGAGCTGTTGTGCCGCCCGTCGCTGTTGCGCCATGGAGAAGGCCTTCTCCATGTGCTGCGCGGCCGCGCGCCGTCGGGGGGTCGGAGGACCGCGTTGGCCGCAATGACCAGTACCGCCGAGAGTTGAGTCTAGGAGAGGTCACCCGCACACGCCCGCCCCAACCGCCCCTACCGCCGCGGAGTTGCAAGGTGGCCCTCCACATACCAGATGTGGTTGTCCGTGTCGAGGTCCTGCCGCGCAATCTTAGTTTCCTGGAGGACAGCTATGTGGACGTCCTTGGCGAGGAGGGCGGTGTCCACGGTCTCGCGCACTGCGGCCTTGGCCCCTCCAGGATGTTCCAGGTGGCCACGTTGATGAGCCTCTGTGGCTGTGGGGCGCGACCACTGCGGGCGCGGCCATCGAAGAGATGGGTGGGCACCGGCTTGGCGATGCTGGACTCCTTCAGGGCCTAGCGGTTATACTCCGCCGCGACCTCAAGGTCGTCTCAGCAGCAACCGGGGACGTCCGCCTAGTGTGCCGGCCTGTGGCGCCACGGACCACCTTGTGCCCCCACTACTCCAGCAGGTCGATTACGAGCGACTCTTTTGCCTGTCTCCCTGCCTCCCTGCCTGCCTGCCTGCCTCCCTGCCTGCCGAGGCACCTCGGCACCTCG
>NW_026267382.1:35585-46456 GCF_000697945.3 Frankliniella occidentalis | reverse complement strand
GTTTTTGTACCCACTGGGTTTTCCCTGTTTCCTAGCCAAATGGAGAGGGTATTTGCTGTGTCTTATTTTTCTTTTTAAAATTGCGTGGTTGAGAGTTGTTTGTAATTTTTGGTGTGAAGTTCAGCTGTTAAATTGTTAATTGTATTTGAGATTCCGCATTATAAGGGAAGATGTTGTAAATAATTAATGCTTTTATCTCTATCTATGTATATATTCAAATATCTTCACCATGTACATTCACCAACCAATAGACTGACTTCTATATTCACTTGTCTGCAACACCAGCGTTATCCTGTGCATAATCAATAAACTTTCTTGCCACTCGGTCACTCTGAGTTTGGCTAGCCCAGTGTAAACAATTGATTGTTTTTATCCTTGACCATTGTTCAATCCTTACATGAGTATTCACTGAAAACACTAGATTTGCAACAGACATATACTTTACAACCAGTTTTTACTCGTTCTTTACCTCCCGACACTTCTTCTCGGAGGTAGAGAACGAGTATTGTGCTCGGGCTCGGTGTAATTTAGACCCCACTTTCAGCGAAGAAATGGTAACACATACAGCTATACGGGTATAACCAAAATGTTGCATTTTGCGTCTTAATGAACCAATAATAGAGTTTTTTTTTGAGTTTCTAAGCAAAATTTTGAGAAATAACGGTTCTAAAATACGAGGAGAGACGTTCGGCCGTTCGCCGCGGGGGCACTTTTCAGCCCCTTTCGGCCGGCCAAGAATCGACATAATACCTATAATATACCATCAAATCACGTAATACTTTGCAGGTGGCTATTTTGACATGTGATAAACAGTTTCTGGGTATTTTCTATGAATAACTACTCAGTGAAATTTAGACTAATGCTATATTAACAAACATTCACGAACACAAGTCCATAAAATGGGTTATGCGCATGCGCGAGCAGCGCCATCTATTGACGGAACTGTGAACACCTTGACCCGCGGTCGTTTGATTCGTTACCATTTCATATTTTTCAATCGGTGGGTACTCAAAGATCTAAATTACACCATGCATGAGAGAACAGGTGGTAAAGAACGAGTATCCTTCTTTTGCATCAAATAAATTTGATGGTTTTTCATTCTACTTGTTTAAAGTTACAAACATACATTTCTAACTCACTTAGTCATTGCTGACTGGCTGCTGGACTGTTGTAAGATGAGAACAAATTCATTTCAATAGTCAATTCTTTGAAAAATCTTAGAAAAGTAATTGTCGACTAAATTGAAGTTGAATTTGTTGATTGCAAGTAGTTAGTGTATCATAGTAACATGATGTTGACCTTTTAATATTTTATGTTGGGTGTTAAAGTTATTAAGAAGTATAAAGAACTTGTTTTATGTCATTCATTTTCTTATAATGACTTAGTAATTGAATGCTTATATGATAATAGCAAGTGTATAACTTGACTTCCTCATTTTGTGTTGCTATGATACTAAAATACTTGTTGTCAACAAATTATTTTGAACAACTGCTTATTTGTTGGTGTCTTTATTAATTTAGTTCATTAGCTGCTGTAATGGATATTTTTAATTCATACAATGCAGGTGCTGTTGCTAAAAGATCTATTTACAAGAAAAACACTGAACTTCCCTTATTTGTGCCAATGAAATTAAAGGAAATCAAGCCCACAACCACAGTAAATGGACCTACTCATCAGGTTTCTGTTTATTTTCTAAATCAAGAAATATTTTTCTTTTTGAACAATGCTGATCACAATAGAATTTTGGCTTTAAACGCTTGTGATCAGTTAATGAGTTTAATCTCATCTGGCCAAAATCCGTTTGCTGTTAATATCAAAAGACGGACTGGACTAAGCACATTATTTCTTCCTTTTTGTAAGTTAGTTATTTTTTCTAATTGCTTATATTACTTATTTCTGTTTGTTTTTAAATATAGTGTTTTTTTTTTAGCTACTGAAACTAGTGAAAAAGCTTCACACTCTTTTTTTATCAATAAAAGTCAAATTCCCGTAGAAGTTCAGACTGAAATTGATTTTCCTGGTAAGTTTTTAAAAATATTCTTAAAGTAATGCGTTTATGTAATTGATTGCTAATTGGATTCTCTATTTCAGCTCTAAGTGCTGCTGGTATAAATCTTGAACCTTAGTTGGGCTATCACTACGTTATTGCTTGGATTGTTTCATATTTATATTCAACTTATGTTTTCGCGTGAATTCTATTTATTAGTTACACACTTTAAATTATTACTGGAATTGCATGCTGTTATTGAAAGTTGTGACCGATGTGTTGTGAAAAATACTTAATGGATTTAAATTTGGTTTTTGATAATGTTATTTATACGAAAAGAATATAGCACTTTCTTTGTCGGACTTTTGGCTCGCAATTGATAATACTATTGAAGTTTAAAGTAAATATGATGTAGTATTGTTTTAAAAGTTTTTGTTAATTTTATCATTGGAATAATGCATGGTTCTAGGACTTGAACAGAAGCAATTTGTCTTAACACTGTTATTATTCATGCTTTGAAAATTGAATTAGAGGCTTAAGAGGTTAATGAAAAAGTGTGTAATTTATCTGCAGAAATGAAATTTTATGTATGTAAAAGAAAAATTTACAATAAAATTGAATTAAAGGAAAACTGAAACTAAACAAACGGAGATAACTCAGCAGTGACGTTTTTTTGCTGTTAACACACCTTGTTCCAAACATACTACAAAGACGTTCAGGACGCTTCAACTTCAGACATAGAGGTCATGGAAGAGGTAGTTTTAATTCTTCATTTCGAGAAAATTATAACAATGTTGGCAGAGGTTTGCGTAACAATCATGTATTTAAGAATAGAACTTATGTTTCTAATGGGCGTGGTAATGCTTCCAATATGAGAAGCAATGGACATTTAGAAAATCTTCTTAAAGAAGATAAGATGGTTTGTGTATAATTGATTTTAAACGTTATAGTTGTATTTTAACTTATTTAATAAGTGTTTTAGTTTCCAGAGTTGAATGACATTATAGTAATGCGTGACAGCTTTGCTTTGCACATGTGTAAAGCAGTTGATTGTAATGTGAAAGGTATGTATGTTTTAGTTTTATGATATTTGATCATTGTATATAGTTTGTATTGTTCAATCAATCAATACATACATATTATATTAGTTTATATAAGTTAGAAGCAACAGTAATGCCTCCATAGCCAATTTGGATAACGGTGTCAAATCAGTCAGCTGCCTGTTATTGACGGGTGAAGATTGTTTTCTTGTGCTTGGAGTTAGAATTCTTTTCCTGATATTTAATTCGTCATTGAACTCACTCTCTTGGATGACGTGTTCCTCAGCAATGTCAAACTGAAAGACGCAGAATTTTTTTTATGGAATTAAATGTAAATAACATCATAAATGAATGTTAGACATGTACATGTTCTACTTACATCACACTCTTCAACATATTCAACAGAACCATTTTCTCTCCTGTTTAGAAAGTGGCAGGAACACATGAAGCAGTTGAATGTAGTTATTCGTTTAGGAGTTAAGTGATCAACAGTGCGTAAGTGCAACCTAGTTTTCATTTCAGAACACAAAACACTTGCAGACATGACAATAGTATCATTGTAAAGCACGAATGTTTGTTTTAATTAAAGCCATGAACATTTTTTGGTGCATGGAGTATCTACAACGAATGTATGGTTCAGCTTCTGTAGTGATTCTATACATTATTAAAACTTAGTTCTTTAGTTTAACAACTTCTTATCATAAGAAGTTAGTAAGCTTTTGTTTCTCAGGTGTACAAGAAAATTATGGCTATGATTTTTACCTTTTCTATAATGATGAAAAGGTTCAGCATGGACAGGTGTAAAAGAAAGTAAGTTTCTTTGGAGTCTAAGTTAAAAATGTTTAATCTTGAGCAGTAATACCAAGGAAAATTCGATTATCAGCAGCTCATTGGCAGCCTCTTGTATTTTAGTACAAATACAAGGATAGGTATTGCTTATGCTGTAAACTTTCTCAGTCAGTTCAATTGTTCCTATACTAGTACTCATTGGGAACTAGCTAAAAATGTATTAAGTTCCTTAAATAACATTTGAAATTGGGTATGAATTTCAAAAGGTGCAGCAATCCATCTTTTTCAATTGTTGTGTACTCGGATGCAGAGTGGGCTGGAAATCGAACAGATTTCATAGAGATCTGTTCCTTAGTTAAATGGAGAGGGTATTTGCTGTGGATTATTTTTCTTTTTAAAATTGCATGGTTAAGAGTTTTTTGTAATTTTTGGTGTGAAGTTTGGTTGTTAAATTGTTAATTGTCTTTTGAGATTCCGCATTAAGGAGGGATGTTGGAAATAGTTAATGCTTTCATCTGTATCTATGTATATATTCAAATATCTTTGCTATGTACACTTAACACTTAATACACTGATTTCTAAATTCACTTGTCTGCAACCCCAGCGCCATCCTATGGATAGTCAATAAACTCTTTTGCCAGTCAGTCACTCTGAGTTTGGCCAGCTCAGTGTAAAGAAGTGGTTGTTTTTGTCCTTGATCATTGTTCAATCCTCATATGAGTATTCACCGAGAACACTAGATTTGGAACAGACATATACTTTACAACATGTTTTTCTTCTTGTTTTATTCAACTTACATCATGCTTTTATGGCAACCATATCTTCTTTGTTTAATTAGAAAGGTTTTGTGTTGCTATGATACTGCAGAAAGTAATTAAAAATGGATTTAGGAAATTTTAAATTTGTTCAAAGGAAAGATTTACCTCTTTTTCTTCCTTTAAAAGTAATTTACATGCAAACTATCATAAGCTTTCATGGTCAATATACTAAAGTGTATGTAAGAATGGGAATGAAAAGTTTATTTTTTGTATTATCAAAGAGGAAACAGGATTCCTTGATAATGACAAATGAATTTTTGAGATTAATGAATAATATTGCACAAGAGGCTTATCCGTTTTGCTTTCGAGGTCTCTATATAGGATTTGATGTTATTCACTTCCTCGATTATGGTAAATATTTCAGATAAATGTTTATTTTCACTGATAGTTTTTGAGAAGAAAAAGTAATTAAACATTATTCAATAATATGTTTATAGATATTAACTTGCATTGCAAAAGTTTGTTAGAAATGCGACTTACATTGGTACAGTTACCTTGTGCTATACGCAATACAATCGACTACTCAAGTATGTTTTGAAACTTTCATTGACATTATAAGTATGTACAATACAAATATAATTTAGTGATTTTATTTTCAGAATTGGCGGAAGCAAACATTATTCTTCAAAGCTATTAAGAAATGCTGTTTTCTGATTTTAATTATTGACACTGAATGTTTTGAAAGATTTTGTACATTTATTGAAACTGGTATAAGTATTGTAGTCATTTGCCAGCTACTTGTTCAAGAATAAACTGTTACATCATTGTATTATGAATAACTTGTTCACTTGTTGTCCAGTTGTATGGTGATGTTGTGAAGGCTTATCAGTACAAGTGTAGTGATGGGTGTATGGTCATAATTTTTCTCAATGGGGTTGCAAGTGTTTTACCTACATGGTTAATGGCAATTACAGCAATAAAACTATAGTTGGAAGCTGTTTTCTTTTTGTATTTCAATTACATCTTGTTTTTAAACTATAAACTATAAAACTATAAACTATTTGAAATAAAATTGCAAATTGCAAATTGCAAATTTTAGAAAACTATTTAAAAAACGATGGAAAAAATATTAAGAGACAAAGTTGCAATTAAGAGGCAAGTAAGTGGCTGTAAAGTGTTAAAGAGCTTAAGTGGCATTTAAGCATCATATAAATAGCAACAAAGGTTCTATTTTTGAAGTGGCAATTCGGATACTTTACAGTAGTTTTCGAAGTGTAATATAGCGGCAAATATTAAACCGCATCAAAGTGTTACAGAAGTGCCTAGCAAGGGGTGAAGAAGTGTACATTTAAAGCTGTATTTTTAGTTGCATTAAAGTTACACTGATAAATCACCATGTTAGAGCCATACTCTGGAAGCTATGCCAAGACAATTGCTTGTTTTGGAGGCAATGAGTATATACACTTGTCAATTTTGAAAAGTAACGTTTACGAGTCCTTGCTGGGGACTTGTGGAACTTACACAACTGTAGTTACAACATAGTGTACAATTTCAACAGCTTTGCTACTTTACATTTTGAATGCCACTTCCTTGCCATTTGCTAACCACTTGTTTACCAATTGAATGTACTTTAAAGTGATACAATCCACTTAATTGTCAATTAACTAAGTGGCAACTAAGGGATAGAACTGAAACTTATTTTGGTTTTGAGTGCCATTGTGCTCCTTTTTTTTTCTGGAAACACATAAAGTATGTGTCGTCAGAGGTTATAGTGGTTTGTTTGTGTGTCGGCTATACTGCCAGATATTTTGCAAGGTACAATAATATTTCATCATATAATATATTTTGTGTCAATGAATAACTGTAAATGTTTATGTAAATTTTTTGTTTTGCATATGTTACTCACATCATCTGATTTTTGAAAAGCAGACAGTTAGTTATTTTTCCTTATATATTTTTCATACTAGTTTGTAGGTTTGTTTTTGTTGTTTCGATGTAATCGATTTCTGTTACTGGGGAGAGATAGTGGCATTTCATACAAAATATTGATTGAAATTTTTCATCTTTTCTCTGGAATATTAATGTGTATCTGAATAATATTGTTGTAGTCAATGTATGGGATTTTGAAGAAGTATTTTGTTGTATTTTAGATAAGTTATCTTTAATTTTTGTTAAAAATTATTTGTTTTTTTTTTTAACAATTTTATGAGTTGAATGTGTGATACTTTTAAAGAATTTTCTTTTACTTCAGTTGCTGAGTATGTTGTCATGGATATGTTTGAAATTACTTGTTATAAATAGTCATTTAACCTTTGTGTTAGTCTCATGGTAAGAACATAGTTTTACTTTTTCTATTATCTCTTATTATGCTTAAACTGTGTTTTAATCTTAATTGAAATCCTTTTAGGCTGATTCTCAATATGTGGTGTGTTTTGGAACAGAAAGTGTGTTAAATCTTGTGAATGCCCAAAGTTATAATTGGCGAGGCATTCGACGTGGAAGACAGAGATTTTTTCGGAGTAGGAGAGGGAGAGGTCTGAAACATGTTAGAGGAAGAAGTGATCAGTTTAAGCATTCTTCCAGATATTCTTGGAATAAGTTTGGTTATCAAAATAATCAACAAAACAATGAAGAAGAATTTAAGAAGTCAAATGATACTGCTTCAGTTGTTAGTGATCTTAGTAATGACACTACTTCATCGATCGAACAGTCACTCAGTAAATTGTCTGTTGATCAAAATATTCCAGACATTCTTGTTGAAACTGAAACCTCTTTACCAAGTTCCAGCAATGAGCCTATATTTGAGAAATTGTCTGGTGAAAATCGAGTGGTATAGTACATTTGTGAATTGTTTTATTTATTTTTAATGTGTTTAAGTGTTAATTTTTTTCTTTCTCTTAACAGTTGCCAAAATTGCACGAGTACTGTATGCTTGGAGATAGTTTTTGTCTCCGGTTGTGTAAAGCTATTGATGTTTCTATTCAAGGTAAACATTTTAATTTTTATTTTTAATGTGTGTCTTTAAATGTAACCTTAAAATTTTTGTTTAGGTAAATTTCATCTTTGTTGTGGTGGTCTTACTATTAAGCAATTGAAGAGGAATTTGTTTTCTGTACAAAATGACTTACTGGTAAAGCAGAAGGTTATTGTTTTAATGGGGATGAATGACATAGATAAAGTGAGTAGTTTTTGAAGTATAATTAAATGTATTTTAATAAAGAAATACTATATGTTTTGTTTTTGTTTTTGTATAGACTCATTCTCAAGACTTTAATGGGGATCTCTTTTCCTTAATATCAAAGTTAATTGAAATGAAAGTGTCTGAAATCGCTCTATGTACTTTACCTATGTTACCATCACATCGAGAGAAAATTGATATTTTTAATAAAGCAGTATGTGGTTTTGAAAATTTTGGTAAGATAAAATTATTTCAATGTTTAAAAATTCATTTATTTTATTTTGATGTTACTATTTATGTTTTTTATTTTCAGGAAAGGTTGTAAAAGTCATTAACTTTGAAAAAATATTTTTGCTTAATGATGGTCAAGTGGATCTCAAATTCTATCAGTATTGTTATAAATCTCGGGAAATTGACATTCATCCTAATCAAGATGGATGGAAGGTCATGTACCAAAACTTGTTTAAGTTTTTGTGAGTTTACAGTTTTAATTTTTCATTAAATTATGCTATGAAGTATACTGTGCTTGATATTACTTATTGGTAGTATTAAATTTTTGTGAATTGCATGTTTAATTTTCATCTTTGCATGTTGATTTTTGTAGAAAGTAGTAGAATTATTTTTAACAGTTACTTGTGAACTGTGTGAAGAATGTTAAATGCATGAGTTGAGTTGAAAAAATAAAAATGTTTGCCATGAGAAATTTTTTTTAATATGTTAAAAAGATTGGCTGTGTGAGATTGTTAAGGATTGTTGTTTACTGATATACACTAACATGCATGTGTTAAATGTGGCAAATGTATGATTTGAGTTAAATAAATAAAGTGGTGAAGGAGTTTGACATGGCATGTTTTTATGTAGTTTGCATATACTCATCAAGTGTGAGATTGCTAAGGAGCATAGTGTTCAGTTGTATGTGGTGGTGTGTAGGAATGAGGTAAATGAAAAGAAAAAGTAGAAGTTCAAGTTTTGCTTTATTTACTATAAATTGAGCATCAGTGAAATTTTAGTTATTATAAAAATAATAGGTTAAAGGTGTCTTGGAGGGCTGGCTGGCTAGACTATTTTTTCGTTTTGAATTGCAGACTTGGTCTGGATTGAAAGAGGGCAGGTCAGGAGCAGGACAGGGACGAAGCTGGAACAGGACTCGGGGCTGGGAACAGTAAATGTGCACAAAAAAGTTAAATGCACAAACAAGATAGGGTTCTTGTTGCAGAATGGTTAGTTGTTTTATCAAACTGGGAAGCTCTTTAAGTCTATGTTAAATGACTGACATCAGACATTTGGAAAGAAACAGCACAACTGAAAGTGAATTGAGTGTGATATTAAGTGTTTAATGATATGTTATATTCAAATAATACTTAACTTGTAAATTGTTGCGCCAGAACGAGGGATCTTGGAGTCGTGTCGTCTGCTGGCAGGGTGGGTGAAGGTGCTTTCACAATGTCTCTTTTTTTGTTGGTATTCTAGACAGTAATTTTGGAGATAAGGTGGAATTATTGTTGGTTTTTGAGTTACACTGAAAGGGAAAGTGTAATATTATGTAATAGAGCCCAAATGACAATCAATAATATATTTTTCTTGAAGTAATGACAATGTTTTACTTAGTTATGAAGCTAAAAACCATAAATTGGCAATGAAAGCCAATCAAATTTGTATTATTGTTTGTGAGTTGGGCTTTATTAAAAAATGTAACACTTAACTTTTCTTAATAACTTGAATCTCAAAAAAAATTCCACTTTGTTTCTGAGATTTCTGTCTAGAAAGACAGTGCTAAGTACACATTGTTCGAGCATCCTTAGAATAACGAACTAGGATTGTTAATTTTTCTTCTTTCCACTTAAGGTGATACAGATGTAATTTTTTTAAATTTTAGGTGGGTCAGTCCTTTTGTGCTACCCCAATATTTTTTTACTGAAAGATATTAATTTTTTAGCACTTCATATCATGAAGGTGGGTCAATCCTTTTTTCTTACCCCAAAGTTTTTTTAAATCATTAATGTTTTGCAATTTTATTTTTTCAAGTTGAGGCAATCCTCTTGTGCTTTTTGAATATTTCTTTAGGATGAAGGTGGATCAGTTATTCTATCTTACCCCAATGTTTTTTTAAAATCATTAATCTTTTTGGATCTTATTTTTTGAAGGTGGGTCAGTCCTTGTGTGCTACCCCAATAATCTTTTTAGTGTAACTTAATTTTTTTAGCACTACACATTATGAAGGTGGGTCAATCCTTCTATAGCACCCCAATATTTGTCTGTGAAAGTGGTATATTATGGCTTGTTTAGTGACGTAGTTCGAGCCAAATTGGTTTATGATCACTAATAACACTTTCAAAAATATCAGCACGTAATGAGTTATTTGATGAAAAACAAAGATCGATTAGTGAATTGTGATCAGTAGACACTTTACTTTCATCTAATAACATGAAAATATTTTTGTTTTTCATGAAATTACGTAATGGAATGTAATTTGGTTCTGAAGTTTGATACCTTATATTGAAGTCTCCCATTAGACATATTTCAGTTATATTGTTTTTGTAACATATGTTTAATGCTGCAATTAATTGTTGTTCCAGGATATTCCATGCAGTTTTTGGAGATTTGTATACCATTATTATAGCTGTATGATTAAGCTGTAATGCAACAACAGTTGAGTGGTGTTTGGCTGCAGTAATCAATTCAGTCTGGAAAATTACGGTTACAAAAGGTAATAAATTATTTTTGACATAAAGAATTGTTCCAAAAGCTTTTCTTTTAGTGTTGATGCAATCAGTTCTAAATACAATTGTATAATTTAAGAGGTCATATTGATCTGTAGGTAAAGACCATGTTTCTGCCAGCATTATTATGTCACAAGCTAAAAAACTTTTATCATTAGTGATATTTGTGAAATGCAAATGTAGAGATCTTACATTGTGGAATATAACTAATGTATTATTAACATTTTTGATATGTTCTGGAAATGTTAAAGTGAACTGCAAAACACTTTCTTCTCTCATTCTTATCATTTCTTTTAGTGATGGGTCATTTTCTAATGTAGCTTCTAGTGGTCTTTTGTATGTTCCAGCTATATACAATCCACGTAGTGAAGTTACTCTACTGAAAGCTGTATAAAGTAA
>NW_026267382.1:34508-35535 GCF_000697945.3 Frankliniella occidentalis | reverse complement strand
ACTAATCTCGATGTCGAACGCATTCGTTTGCCTCTGACATTGCCTGTATTGCCTACAATGAACCCATTCACTCGGCCACAACAGTTTTTTTCGTGGGCGCTTTTTGTAGAAAATCGCTCTGTACCGCTGTAGCCACATCCTTTATCTACATTGTATCAAAATCTGAGATCGATATCTTCAACGGTGTGGTGGGAATTTGGGAAACGCCGGACCTCTGCACGGCGTGTTTTGCCCCGATCTAGCTCGGGCGAGAATAATGCTGGTACCGGCCCCCTATCTCACTCCCCCACCGCGCCCCGCTGCCGTGTCCAGGGGGCCCGAGTTGAGGCAAGCAGGCAAGCCTGGCTGGTGCGTCGTCAGCTGAGCTTTCTGCCTGTCCATCTGTCACCGTCTGTCCGTCTCCGATACGTTGGGTCTCCGAGATCCCCGAGTCGAGGCTGGCGTAGGGGGAATGCCACGCGTTGCGCCAACTTGTGTACTGAGGAAGTCGGCGATATTAATGACGATGATGGTGAACAGCGAATACCGCTCTGTTTTCCCTCCGTAAAAACAGAGGATAAACCCAGAAAATGCTTTCCTTGATTCTCAAAAATTATTTGAGGATGAAAATTAAAAATAAGTTTCCTTCACATGAGGAAAAATTTCCTTATGTTCAGAAATTTTTCTTTGAGGCAAGGTATTTTATCCAAATTTTAGGTCAAAATTTCAATGAATCAAAGAAAGCATTTTCTGGGTGTAAATGCAGAAGACTGCTTGGGGTCTGCGCCCGCCGTCACCGCAACATGCCTTTTTGAAACGTTAGGTCATATGACACCCTCAGCGAGTGCCGAGCGGCCGAACCTCCTTATCGCAGGAGGCGCGCAGCACCAGACAGTGCCCTGTACACAGATCAATTAGTGGTGGAAGGAGTTTTCTAGGACAATTATTACTTGTACCACCAATCTGTCCTCGTTTTTCCGATCACAGCGAAATGTCGATTGAAGTCGTAGGCCAATTTTGAACCTACATTTGAGCACGAGCCCCGGGC
>NW_026267382.1:33712-34458 GCF_000697945.3 Frankliniella occidentalis | reverse complement strand
TGTGTGCAAGGATTTGAGATTTAGAGATTGGAGGAGATTGGGATGAGATTGGGGGGACTGGGGGATTAGAAAGATTGGAATGGGATTGGGAGGGATTGGAAAATGATTGGAGGCGAGCAGCCCCCTAGTACCGCGATGAGGTTCCGACCTACGTCGCCGAGCTCACCGCCGGCATTTCACTGGTGTGGTCTGTTGTCAAGCTAGGCGTCACATGTCGTCGGCACGAAGCGCCGACGCCTGGAGACGCCTGCAGCCTAGGCCTATATAACCCACCGGCTGCCGCCGATCTGGTTAGGCAACCAAACACGCAAAGCGAGACGGGTGAGACTAGGGAATGCGGAGAGCCGGGAGGGGCCGGAAGGGCACATGGAAATCGATAAAAAAGAAGGACTTTTGTGCTTCACAAAAAGAATGCACAACTAAGTTCATACACTTGTGGAGCCAATGTTGACGTCTAAGGTACATTCTCGCCAAACAAATGCTTCCAGAGGAAACGCGATGAAACGTGGAGTGCCCTGACAATCCTTCTCTCATTGCCCATAATGGAGCATTCAAGATGGGCCACCATCGCTACACAGCTGCTTTGCGGGTATGCCTACCCAGCGCGATGTAGGCGCTAGGGAGACGTGAATTGTAGAGCAACTATAGAGGGGGATTCTTTTGAGGCAAATTAGTGGGATGGGGGTGGATTGGTATGGGATTGGGGTGGATTAGAACGGGATTAGGGGATTGGAATGGGATTGGGG
>NW_026267382.1:32411-33589 GCF_000697945.3 Frankliniella occidentalis | reverse complement strand
GGAAACTTGTGGATGCAAACTCAAATTTCTCAAATTTCATCAGACAAAATTATACTACACATATTTCAAAAAATTTCTAATTTTCTGTAGTATTTTTTATTCAAATTTCGTTAAGATCCCTTCGGCACGATTGGCTCTGCCATAAGGGGCCATCGTCAAGAATAAAAATAAAAAACTTTCGGGCGAAAGCAATAGGCACCGCTAATCGCGGGCCTAAAAAACTTTCGGGCGAAAGCAATAGGCACCCCTAACGGGGGCCTAAAAATACGCAGGTTTAAACCTGCCCCGTAGTTCCGAACCGGCCGGTAGGCAGCGCCACCGGTGGCGCTCCGCGGGTATAAATAAAGTGCTGTCGGAGCGGAGAGATCATTACTTCGCTTCGGCTTACACAGTTCACATCGATACAACTTGGTCTTCGTGCCACTTCTTCTTGGTCTTCGAACCACAATCATGACTTCCAAACTTTTTATAAACTAGTTAGCCTCAAGAGGCTGTCCGCGGCGCGCAGTATGCAAAGTTTTAGTATCCTTTTTATTTCCTGATTTATTGGAAGTGTTGTTTTCTTTTTCTTAATTCGCGTCGCTCGCTCACTCGCTAATTTTGAAGTGTGTTTCTCTTTGGATATCATGATGTACAGTGTTTTCCCCTGCAGCTAAGGCTACCTTTCACCAGCCTCCAGTGGCAGTTGCAGGGGTATGTGCTCTAACCCTTCCCTTTTTTATCCGTCTTGTTGAGATTAGGATTGAAAAAGTCTGTGCTGTTTGAGCAGCGTTCGCTCTGGCCGCAGTGTGACATTCTGCAACTGGTACCCTAATGTCCTGAGTGAAGTCCCTGTTGTTGGCTTTTCAGGCTCTTGTCCTTGTCTTGACACTTCCTGTGCATGAGGCCGGAGAGTTGTTATAGTGCTCATTTTCAGGGCATGTGTTTTGCATGGTTATACTACACTGTGCTCAGTCTCGGGTGTATGCGCTGTGTGCGCGTTCCTTGGAATGGCAACGCTTACTGCCGTTGTATCTTCCGTCGCTGCGTCATTCGGCGGTTGATCTAGTAGGCAGTCGAGCTGAACACACAAGTATCACCGGGTCTGCGTTCAGTGCTAGCTATGTGTGATTGTGTTGTATATGTGTGTGTTGTTGGTGTTTTTGTGCTATGAGGAATAATCTTTAGGTTCCCCGATT
>NW_026267382.1:20371-32361 GCF_000697945.3 Frankliniella occidentalis | reverse complement strand
CACGATAACTCGAGAACGAATTGAGCTAGCGACCTGGGATTTTCAGGGTCGTTTTGTGGTATAAAAAGACCGAGTTCGGATCGAGTGGATCGAGTTCGAAGATGAGCATTCTAGCTCAAAAATTGGATTTTAAAAAAATCCGAAACCACAGGTCCCCAAAATGACGTTTTTTAAAAACATTTTTTTACTGATTCCTAAGGGGTAATTCATCAGAGTAGAGCCCGTTGGGCGAAAATTTCGTCCGTTTGGCTCTATCTCTAACCGTTGAGGCGCCAGAGGGAGTTTTCCACACGGAAATGACCCCAAACCATTTCAATGTTTTTTTTTTCAGATATTTCATGGTCTCTGATGGGTCAACTCGTCAAAATGAATCCTTGGGGTGCAGGATTTGTGACTTTTGGGGCCGAAGGCCGAAGGCCTATTTACGACCGTGCCTTTAAACCGACTCGGGTGTCAGCGCCGCAGGCCTAGGTAGATGTATGCCAGGCGCGTCGCAGCGGAACAGTGTTTCGTGAGATATCGCGAAGCCTGTTACGCGAGACGTGGTCTGGCGTACATCTACCTAGTAACCTGTGCTCCATTGCAAAATGAATGTATCAATATGTAATAGACCATTCCGGTAAACCGAAAAGAAAGAAGAAGAGACGGAAGAAGCAAAGCGTTCTATGAGAAATGTACGGTGCGCCTTGGGGCCGCTTGAACGTAATCCATCGTAAACTAGATATTCTGCGTCGCCTGAGAGTGAGAACTATTGTCTTTAACTCTCAGACGAAATTAGACATCAGACAAGTCACGTTTAACCGTTTGATACGACCGTGGAACCGACGCACCACCGTATATTTCTCATACTCGCCTTTGCTTCTTTCGTCTGTTCTTCTTTCTTTTCGCTTTACCGGAATGGTCTATTGGCTGAGCGATTAGCGAAGCCCGTAACTCCACTGACCGGAAAAGTTTCATTCTGTTTGTTTGTCTGTCTGTTTGTCCGTCTGTCCGCACGATAACACGAGAAAGAATTGAGATAGCGACCTGGGATTTTCAGGGTCGTTTTGTATCACAAAAAGACAGATCGAGTTCGAAGATGAGCATTCTAGCTCAAAAATTTGCTTTTTAAAAAATCAAAAACTACATGTCGCAATATGTATTTTTATGAAATATTTTTTTTGGGTACCTAAGGGGTAACTCGTCAAAGTAGAGCCCTTTGGGTGAAAATTTCGTCCGTTTGGCTCTATCTTGTACCGTTTAGGTGCTAGGGGGCATTTCTTGTCAAAAACGAGGTGAAAATGATAAAATGGTCGATAAAATTTCGAAAAATTGTGTATACACTCTTATCACACGTCTTGGGTGTCAGCGCCGCAGGCCTAGCTATATGTGCGCCAGGCGCGTCGCAGCGCAACAGTGTTTCGTGAGATATCGCGAAGCCCGTTACGCGAGACGTGGTCTGGCGTACATATAGCTAGTCACACATCTTTTTGATTTGTTAAAATCTTCTTGTTGCTGCTATCTGTTAATTTGTTGTTCAAAAGATTTTAATAAATGTGTTTAAGAAAAATCGATCATGTTCTTCATCAAATCGCGTGACAGAAATGGTCAGGCCTGGGGCCCGACCATCGCCATCGTCACAGTTTCCTCTAAAGTACCTTCATGCCTTCAATTACGATGACATCAAGTCGCTGAGAAAGGAAAGAATTAAGCAAAACTTTCCCTTCGTCATATTCAGGGAAGTGTTGCAAGACAAGAGCTTCAAAATCGATTTGGCTCCATACCGTAGGTGTACATTAGTATTTTCAGTCATTGGCTGAGCGATAGCGAAGCCTATTACTCCAGTGATGATCAAAAAGTTTCGCGTCTGTCTGTGTGTGTGTGTGTCTGTGTGTTTGTCCGTGCGCACGATAACTCTAGAACAAATTGAGCTAGCGACCTGGGATTTTCAGGGTCGTTTTGTGTCATAAAGAGACAGATCAAGTTCGAAGAAGAGCAGTCTAGCTCAAAAATTGGATTTAAAAAAAAATCAAAAACCACAGGTCCTTAAAATGATGTTTTTTAAAAATATTCTTTAATGTTTTCTAAGGGGTAACTCATCAAAGTAGAGCCCTCTGGGCGAAAAATTTCGTCCGTTTGGCTCTATCATTAACCGTTTAGGCGCCACATGGAGTTTTTGACGAAAATAAGCGAAAAATGTACAACCCTGCATGTATACCCAAAGTGACGGGAAGTTGACGGGCCGGAGGCCCGTATTTTTGTGTTCATATTTGCGATACCCGACTCGGGTCTCAGCGCCGCAGGCCTAGGTAGATGTATGCCAGGCGAGTCGCAGCGCAACAGTGTTTCGTAAGATATCGCGAAGCCTGTTACGCGAGACGTGGTCTGGCGTACATCTAACCTAGTATAGATATGGTGTGTAACTCTCCTTTGCAGTTGAACAAACATGTTTGGGAACTTTGTTTCCAGCCGAAGAACTTGAAAAGTGCCACAACCTGTGGACTGATGTTAGGGAAATAGTCCTCAGACCTGATACCTCTGCCTACTCGAGCATTAATGACGATGACAGCACCACTAATCATCGTAAGACTGCTGAAAGTCAGCCCAATTCCGAAACTGGTGATCAGCCTAGTAAGAGATCAAATGAGGACGATGAAAGTAGTTCATGTAAGTTTCTGTTCCACAATGGTGCCTAACTAGCACTTGATTTTAAACCTCAAATTATTAATTTTTCTTTTATTGACAGCACCTGCCAACAAGAAAATGAAAGACGTAGTTACATCCCGATAGAGTGGGCTTTCTTCTCAAACGACTTAATACTTTGCATTACCTAATGACTCGATTTCCAATATTTAATCGTAAACTGCCTCATTTACATCAATAAATCTCTCAATAGTTACAGCGTAAGTAAGTGCATGTTTTCCTGAACCTAAGAACCTCCTACTTTATACTTGAACTAAGTGAACTAAATGATCTTCTAAAGGTATTGGGAAATAGATGATCCTGAATCCGTCATCCAATTTAAGTCAACATATTTTTAGTCTTTATTCATCATATTGTAATTACTTTCTTCAGTACTGGACTTTTGAATGGAATCGTAGAACCATGAAAAGAAATTGAGAAGGATTTGCCCATTAGAATCAGTGCTGTAATCCATATTAAATTTATTTTATTTATCCTGGGGAAATTTGTTTATCTTTAACAGGGCCATTAAAAAGAAGCCAAAATCATTCACAAAGGCGATTAATGGGGTTATTGAGACCGCAAGAAAAATTCCTTGATTGCTGGGAACAGTGCCCGAGCAGAACAAGGCGTCCCTGCCTTTGCCCCCGTCGCTGAGAATCCAGTTATGGTACTACAACATCAACAGCAGGAGGCCTGACGGCCTACTGGACACAGACTCGATAACCGCAAAAATGAGGAAGGCGGAAATCCATATGTCAAAGCTCTCCTCCCCACGTACTGATACAGTTGCTGTTTTTGACTTGAGAAATCTTAAGTTGCGAACACTTGCGAACACTTCAGCGACCGTCAGAGGCTAGTAGAAGTGACCGACTTTCATGGCTGTATGGGCACAAGAAGTTAAATGTAGCGGTTCTCTCTCAAAATGGCGGTAAAATTGACCAAAATCTCATTTTCTTACAAGTTTTCGAGACGGAGACGGTCTTAATTTCACAAGGTAGATGTACGCCAGACCACGTCTCGCGTAACAGGCTTCGCGATTCTTATTTCCGTTCGTTCGTGCATCAGTGTACAAAACCTATGATACCTTTTCTGTAAAAGACATCATGGGATTTTATGTTAAGGATAAAGTTGTTGATGATGCTTTCTCTGTAGCAAGTGTAGACATTTATAAGGAGGAAAATCTCCTCCCTGTGGCTCAAGTAAAACTTGGTAATACAACTAAAGCCGAACTGAGAAAGGTCACCGTTAGTTCTGATGAAATGAAGCAGCTTAAAAGTGACTGCAGAAAAATTCTAGTGAAAATTTGCCAAATGTTAGTTGATCAATCACCTATATCTAAGAAATATAGGATAGCCAATTTATGTGACATTTTGTTATCCCTCCCTTATTTATAATAACCTTAGTGGCAGTAAGGCTAGACTTTGTAATGCTGTGCAGTCATTCATTCTAAAGAATTGGTTAACTGGATCTGCCTCTGATGAGATAGAGTCCGAATTTAAACGTCTAACCTCTAAGACTAATTTTAAGACTGATTGTAAGAATTATGCTAGAAATGCCCAGAGAATAGACCATTTTTGGAGACTTCACTTGGAGGGCCAAGAAGCATACAAGAATCTCTTCGGCTTTGTGAAACAAGTGTAAATCCTTAGTCATGGCCAAGCGTTCGTCGAGAGAGGATTTTCAGTTAATAAGAACCTTATCGTCGAGAATCAGCCTGCTCACTCGCTGGTTGCTCAGCGCCACGTGTACGACGCTGTGAAGGCAGCAGGCGGTGTGAAATCTTTTGAGGTAACCAAGAAAATGATTTCTGCATTCAGATTGGCTGGAAGTAATCATAAGGAGGCTCTTGAAAAGCAAGCCAAGGAGTCCAGAGAAGACAGCGCCAAGTCTGCCGAGAAGAGGGCTATGGTTGAGAATTTGGCTGAATTAAAGGCCAAAAAGGCTAAAATCGCCTCAGAAAAAACGGCTGAAATTAACGCAAACGACGAGCAAATCTCTGATATGGTAACTAATCTTGGTAAATGAGCTAAGCTAATTTTTGTGTTGACTTACTACTGACTGAAAACCTATTTTTATTACTGTTGTTTTCCCGAATAAAGCAATTTTTTTTTTTGAGTAATAATTATGTCATTTTTGCTTCCTGGGTTTGCTGTATCTAATGCATAACGGTGTCCTATCAAGGGAGAAAAAGTCAGGGAAAAACGCGATTTTTAGGTCTAGAAGTCAGGGAAATGTCACGGGAAATGAGAATGGGGATCCGGTATGAACCCTGTATCGGCTACTACTCCTGATAGAGGGTATTATAGGACATTTTCCAAATTATATTTATTAACTTAAAATATTCTTTCTTCTCTTTTGTAATTTTACTCCTTGGTCTATTTATGGTATTCTTGCACACATTACAGTTATATTCAAGTAATTAACAACTAGGTAGATGCACCCCAGACCACGTCTCGCATAACAGGCTTCGCGATATCTCACGAAACACTGTTACGCTGCGACGCGCCTGGTATTCATCTACCTAGGCCTGCGGCGCTGACACCCGAGTCGGGCAAAAGACCCGGTCTTAAATAGGCCTTTGGCCCCAAAAGTCACATATTCTGTGCCGCAGGGTTTTACTTTGACGAGTTACCCCACCAAAGACCATAAAATATCTGAGAAAAACCATAAATATGTTTTGGGGTGATTTTCATGTGAAGTATGCCCTCTGGCGCCCAAACGGTTAGAGATAGAGCCAAACGGACAACATTTTGGCCCACAGGGCTATACTTTGACGAGTTCGTTGTAAGATAGATTGTAAAAAAAACGTTTTTTATTTAGTAGTAATGTTTTGGGCTTTTGGTTTTTGAGTTTTTGACTCGTCAATGGGGTATTGGTCTAGAGCGCTGAGCAGATGTAAAAGAATAAAAACGGAAGATGGAAAGGGTTGTACAATTTTCGCTTATTTTCGTCAAAAATACCGTCTAGCGCCTCAACTGTTTGAAGATATTTTCAAAAACTGTCATTTGTGGGCCCCGTTGTTTTTATATGCAATTTTTGAGCTAGAATGCTCATCTTCGAACTTGACCTGTCTTAAGATGGTACCAAACTACCTTGAAAATCCCAGGTCGCTCGCTCAATTAGTTTTCAAGTTTTCGTGCGGACAGATACACAGATAGACAGACAGACAGAAAAAGTTTTTTTCCGACCACACGGAGTAATAGGCTTCGCTAATCGCTCAGCCCATTAAGATTGGAGGAAGGGCGTCACAAAGATTCACGTTTAAATAACTGCTATCAACACTTTTGCGCAACACTTTTGATGAAACAGTATTTACTTATTCCCATACGACCTCGATTTCATTGCTGGAGTCGACGATCTCGAGTGTATCACCACTCAGATTGATATCAATTTCTCCATCACTGCTTATGTCGATCACCTCGACATCACCGGTGAAATCAATAGGGTATTCCGCTACAACACAATCGGAATCTAAAGAAGAAAACCATGACTACCCGATCTGTTTCCTCCTGAACGCTGATTAGCCAAAAATGGCGTGGCTGTGGCGGTCAGCCAATGAGCGCGCAGAGGAAAACAGATCGAGCAGTCATGCTTTTCTTCTTTAGGTTCCGGTTGGCTTGCAGCGGAATACCCTATTATCTCAATCATGAGGCAACGACACGAACTGCGCTAAGCAAGGACTAAGACACGACTGAGTGCTCCGCAGTTGCGGGCCGATGGTAGGGGCAGAGTCTCAAGGCGGGAAAGGACGCATCGCCTGGCGCGCTACACCGTTGCCGCGCGTCCGTCCCGGCTCTCCACAAACGTTTGCAGTTTGCATACCCACACGTGCGCGAAATTCAAAATGTCAGGAGAGGGATTCGAGCCCCCGTCTCCAACCGAGGGCGCCCCCGCGCGAAAGGATCAGTAGTCAAAGTGTGCTTGAAACTACAGTTGCAAATTTGCAGTCGGTTACCACAGTTAACAGTGCAATATAAGATTTTTGAAATTAGAAGACAACTCGTAAACGGCGCTGTAGTGTTATCTGCACACCATGGTTCACTTAAAACTACGTTAGGTGCATTAGGTACATTTAGGTGCAGTTTCAACTGAACTGAGACTGCATACACAACTGTATTGAAACTGCATTTTCACCTATTATCACGACAGCAGGACACCCATCGCGAATTTTTAACATTTCAAATACACCATTCTGAACGGAAAAAAACTGCTTTCAGCCCGTGCTATCCGTTTAAATTGTGCGTCCATGACAGTTGTCCAAAGGCACCGTCAAAAACATAATTTGACGGAGGGGTCTGGGTAAACAATCCCAGCGGAACCTAGTGACTTTCAATTAAATACGAGCACGCCAAAAGCTGCGCTTAAAGTGTGCTTTTACACTGTCTAGGCAACAGAAACTGTGCTCGTCTCTTTTTTGGCGAAAAACGACGTGTTTACATGGGTCCCGAAAATTTCACAACAGCGCGACCCATCGCAAATTTCAATTTTTCGACTTTGCGATTCTGACCGGAAAAACTGGTTTTTTTAGCCCGTGCTATCCGTTTGAATTGTGATTCGGTGACAGGTGTCCAAAGGCACCGTCAGAAAACTTAATTTGACAAAGGGGCGCGAGTAAACAAGGTCAGCGGGACCTATCGCGAATTTCAGCAATCCGATTACGCTATTGTAACGGGAAAAAAACTCTGCTTTTTGGCGGTGCTATCCACTTGATTTGTGCGTCGACGTACGTTGCTAAAGAAACTGTCAAAAACGTATACCGTAAAAGTGGCTAATTTTGACCATGCGGGGTAATATGGACCACTCTCGTTCCCCTCCTGCTCGGATAGTGCTGCCACCTATTGGTGGCCGTTCGAACTATTTCTCGACGCGGCAATCTCGTACTAAGGTCTCGCGCGAAGTGTAGAACGGCGGCAAAGTGGTTTCCGGAGGCAGTTCATAGGTAAAAGTTCGATTTTAAACCATTTTTTAAGTATCACGTTTTATCAATTTCGCTACATAACCGTACAAACTTCTCCTGTGGCGATAAATATAAGCATGTCAGACCCCCGACACTTATATTTTCTTATCGAGACATGCTTTGAGGTTAACTCATTCAAATGGGAACCTAAAGGGATAATAATTTCACATTTTATCGCACTTTATCTAAAATTTTGTAACTTTTTAGGCTAATTTGGACCACCCTCAAAATGCCGCGGAGAGCTAGTAAACCACCGCAGAGGATGAAATACTCCGATAGGGCCATTACAAATGCCCTCAAAATGTGCAATAAGAACAACAAGAGCAGGAGCAGCATCAGGAAAACAGCAAAAGCGTGTGGGATACCCAGGACCACACTGAGAAGTAAGCTACTTGAAATGTACCCCAACAAGATCGGCCGTCCTACAGCACTTTCAAACCTTGAAGAGAGTGCTTTATCAGAGGGATTGCAACTGTGTGAGGAGTGGGGCTTCCCTCTCACAGCTGAAGATGTGTGTGATGTTGTGCAGAACTACTTAAATACATGTGAGAAGAGAATAAAAACATTCAAAAACAACAGGCCTGGACGAGACTGGATTAAATCTTTCCTACAGAGGCACCCAGAGCTGTCGAAAAGGTTCTGTGAAAATGTGAAAAGAAAGCGCGCTGCAGTTAGCAGAGAAATTGTCATGGATTACTTCACTAGGCTTACTGTTACCTTGAATGATGTGCCTCCTGAAAACATTGTAAATTATGATGAAACAAATTTCACTGATGATCCAGGGGTCAAGCTAGTCATTGTACGCCGAGGTTCTCGCCATCCTGAACGGGTAATAGACACCTCAAAGTCATCAACAAGTGTAATGTTCGCTGTATCAGGAGATGGAGTTATGTTGCCACCATATGTAGTCTACAAAGCAATTCATTTGTACGACAGCTGGACTGAAGGCGGTCCACAAAAACATGCTATAACAGAACACAATCAGGGTGGTTCGACATGGCTGTGTTTGAGGATTGGTTTTTTAAAATTTGTCTTCCATACTTCAAGAGCAAGATAGGTCCTAAAGCAATTATTAAGGACAACCTTGCCAGTTATCTGTCTGTATCAGTTGTGAAAGCCTGTGAAGAAAATGACATAAAATTTATATTGCTCCCTCCAAATTCCACCCATCTCACTCAACCCTTGGATGTGTCCTTCTTTAGACCCCTAAAATCAGCTTGGAGAATAGAACTTGACGATTATAAGAAGAAAAATCGTGGAGTTTTACCAAAGGCCATATTTCCAAGGAGACTGAGCTCTGCATTGTACGCATTACAGCAAGATCGTCCCAAAACATCCAGTCTGGCTTCAGAGCTTGTGGGCTGGTACCATTGAATCCAGAAGCAGTTCTGAAGAGGCTACCCAAATATGAAAATTCAGAGACAACGAATCCGTCTTTACTAGGTGAATCACTCCTTCAAAATATGAAAAAAAATAGATTCCCTGAAGGAACAACTGCCCCTAGGAAGAAGTCAAAACTGATCGTACAACCAGGAGAAAGTGTTCATGTGTCACATCCCTCACTCAAAACAACCAGAATAAGAAGAACAATAGCAAAACCACAAAGACAGTGCAAGAAGAAAATGAGAGAGTCCTAGAATAGAAAGAAGATGATGTTGATGAAGTGGCTGATATTCAAGCTGAAGAGGAATCTAATAAAGAAAATTGCACCATTCATGACAAAGACTTCGTTTTAATTTCTATTAGAGTTGAGGGAGGAAATGTAGAGAAATATTTTGTGGGGCAAGTTGTCACGGATATTGGTGATGGCTTTTATGAAGTTATATTTTTACGTAAACGTGTAGGAAAGGATCTATATTTTGTATTCCCTACTGTACCAGATGTCTCCAATGTAGATAGATTTATGATTCAACGCAAACTTACCCTTAATGAATCAAAAAGAGTCTGTTATAAATTCCTATCCCTTGAGGACTTTTCTCTTTTAAGTTAATGACTATGGTTAACTTGAATTGACTGTTAAATTTAAATGAACTGATGTTACTGTTTTATTTTGTTGGTTTGAATTTTTTTTAAATTTTACTATGTCAAACCAGAAGATTATTTTTGTTTTTACAGAGCAAATTTTTCAACCAAAGACTGTGTGTCGATGAGTCGATGTAGTTTTTATGAAATTAAGCAAATTTTAATACCCAAGATGAAGTTGTACTTCAAATAAATATTATTGAATTTTAAAATATTTGTTTTAATTTTAAGCCTTAAAAAGTCAAGAAATAGTTCAAAGCAAGCATTTTCCCTACTAGGGCATACTAATCAAAGTTATGAAATGACAAATTTCATAATGATTTGACATTATAATGGATATAATTACAAATTCTGGTCCAAATCAATCTCTTTTCACAAAATATACAAGGGTGGCCCAAATTACCCCTCATTGGGGGGTAATAAGGACAAGTCTTTGCTCCTCCATAACTTGGGATCCAAATGGACTAAAATTATGTATTTTGCGGGAAAACACGCCTTAAGGATGCCAAAACTTAAATATAAGCCCCCAACATGATAGTCCCTATAGGGACAGAGTAATTGAGAAAAAAACTCGAAAAGTGGTCCAAATTAGCCACTTTTACGGTATTTGACGCACAATAAATCTGAGCACGCCAAAAAGTGTTTCATAAACTGTGCTTTCGAACCGTCTAGGCTTAAACCGTCTAGGCATCAAAAACTGTGCTCCACCCTTTATGGGCGAAAAACGACGTAGTTACATGGGTTCCGCAAACTTCATGACAGCTGGACCCATCGCGAATTTTTAACAATTCTTTTAAGCCGTTCTGAACGGAAAAAAAACTGTGCTCTTAGCCCGTGCTATCCGTTTAAATTGTGCGTCCATGACATTTGTCCAAACGCACTGTCAAAAACATAATTTGACGGAGGTGTCTGGGTAAACAATCCCAGCAGAACCTAGTGCCTTTCAATTAAATACTAGCACGCCAAAACACTGCGCTTAAAGTGTGCTTTTACACCGTCTAGGCAACAGAAACTATGCTCGTCTCTTTCTGGGCGAAAAACGACGTGTTCACATGGGTCCCGAAAATTTCACAACAGCGCGACCCATTGCAAATTTCAATATTTCGATTTTGCGATTCTCACCGGAAAAACTGTTTTTTTTAGCCCGTGCTATCCGTTTGAATTGTGCGTCGGTGACAGGTGTCCAAAGGCACCGCCAGAAAACGTAATTTGACAGAAGGTCCCAAATCAACAAGGCCGGCGTTAGCCTGTGACGCACAATTAAGTCTGAGCACGCCGAAAAACTGTTCTTAAACTGTTTTACGAACCGTCTGGGCTATTAAAGCAATGGTCGTCTCTTTCTGAGCAAAAACGACGTGTTTACATGGGTCCCGCAAACTTCACGACAGCAGGATCTTTCGCGAATTTTTAACATTTCGATTACGCCATTCTGAACCGAAATAAAATGTGCTTTCAGCCCGTGCTTTCCGTTTGAATTGTGCTTCAAGGTGTAACTATCTCTCTCTTATTTTTAGAGGGACAAAAAGTTGCTCTTTGTGTTCTGAATTGACTCGTTTCTACAGTTGAGAGGTTGATATTATAATAATGAAAGGGAATGTTGCAAAAATAATGTTGAGAGTGCTAATTTTAATTTAACAGTGTATGAAAACTAATTTATTAGGTTAACCGACACACCGCGGGCAAGGCGTGGCCGGCCGTTCGCTTCCACTCTCGCTCCGTGACTAGGTCTGGACGTGCCGGCGGACTGGCGTGGTTGTCGCCGCCGCCGCTTGGTGGCGCCACTTGTGCTATTCTGCCGACTGGACGGCGCGCTGACGGCGCGCGCGAAATTTTGAAACGGGCGTAGGATGGACAACCCGTTTCAAAGGAGAGGTGTCCATAGGCACCGTCAAAAACATAATTTGACGGAGGGGGCCCCAGTAAACAAGGTCAGCGGGACCTATCGCGAATTTCAGCAATCCGATAACGCCATTCTAACCGAAAAAAAAAAACACCGCATCCGTGCTATCCGTTTGATTTGTGCGTCGACGTACGTTGCTAAAGAAACTGTCAAATGCGTATATTTGACGCACATTAAATCTGAACACTTTAAAAAAACTGCCCTTAAACTGTGCTTTTGAACCGTCTAGGCTACAAAAGCAACAATCTTCTCTTTCTGGCAGGTATCGACGCCTTTACATGGGCCCCGCCAACTTCACGACAGCAGGAACCATCGCGAATGTCAACATTCCGATAACGCCATTCTGAACCGATAAAAAATGTGCTTTTAGCCCGTTTTAGAACGTAATTTGACAAAGGGGCCCCAGTAAACAAGGTAAAGGGGAAGAAACTCTGCTTTTAGGCCGTG
>NW_026267382.1:19697-20321 GCF_000697945.3 Frankliniella occidentalis | reverse complement strand
TGATGCATCCAGTATCTTTCAAGCACTTGCTTAATTGCATTGATGAGAGTGCTCTTACCTACACCAGCCCCACCAGCTATATAATGGTAAAATGGTTTCAGAGGGTTAGTTTTTACAAAATTAATTAAATTTAACAAGTATTGTCTTTGTTTTTCGTTTAAACTATTAATTAGATGTAAAAATTCATTTTCAGGTAACAGATTAGTAAGTGGGAAACGAGTACTTTCAAACTGAATGTTAGAGCATGGACGATCTGGAAATTCCAACTGAAAATCTGACGGAACTTCATTTAAATCAAGAATTTTAAACTCTGGCGCAACTGAGTCAGTTGTGTCTTCATCAGGATTGTCGTCTTCTAACAAATCAACATTTAGATTTTCAAAAGTTGTATCATACTTACAGAAGATATTCCTGTTATGTTTTATTTGATCTAAAGATTGATTAAATTTCAATTGTAAGTTCGGATCTTCCAATAATGGTTCACTTCTCCAAGAAGTGAATAGCATGATATTTTCTCTATAAAAATTTAATGTGTCTTCACCTTCTTTATAATTTCTAAACTGAATCACTAATCTTTTATATCTTAGTGTTAAATATCCTGAATTGTTTTTTAACTCATACATA
>NW_026267382.1:18072-18642 GCF_000697945.3 Frankliniella occidentalis | reverse complement strand
CTAGGAAATCGTCGATAATCAGATTGATCAAACGATCCACTGATAATATTCATCATACTGCGGTTAAGCTGACTTCACACTGAAAATTCAAACGAGCTTTAAGTAAACGAAAATAACTAATTTGAAATTTTAGTTTGAAAACTGTTGGCAGATACGAACAGCATACGCTACGTCGCTTGTAATAATACCGCCATAACATACAAGACAAGAAACGTAAAGTTTTCAAAAATCTTACTAGCACAGCGTCAGATTAAGAAATCACTGATAATTTTTCCACACATAAAAGACGTATATTGATTCGTCTTTCATTCACGTTTCTTCTTAAAAATACTGTAGGTCTTTTTAAATTTGAACGAATAGCAGTCATGTAAGATTGTTCATCTACATTCAATAATTGTAAGTATTCATCAAAACTGCAGTCTTCATTAGTTCTTGCTATATTTTCAGTTTTTTCTTTAATTTCACTGAGCAGTTTTCTTGCAGCTTTTTTTTCTCCTTTTAGTTTCTTAGCATTTCTTGCTAATTGTAAGGATGACAACTTTTTTGTTGTATCAGAAAGAATAGAATTTG
>NW_026267382.1:0-18022 GCF_000697945.3 Frankliniella occidentalis | reverse complement strand
TAAAGGGGAAAAAACTCTGCTTTTAGGCCGTGCTATTGTTGCCCTGGGCTCCGAGAGGTTGCCTAACCTCCAGGCGCCCATGCCAAGCGACAGGTAAGCCCGGCGGGCGGCCGCGCCCGCGAGCCGCGGGGATGCAACCTGACACCCCGGCGGCAGCGGGCGGCGGCCGAGGCGGCCACGGGGCAGGGGGAAGGGAGGCAGTTGGGCAGTGGGTGAGTTGGCGAGTGGACGTGGAGTGCGTGACCGCGAGTGAACCACGTGGCTGCTGCCTCCCCCGACCTCTGACCTGGGACGCGCCGCTGCGGACATCGACCACCATGACCCTGCAAAGGTAGGCCAGCACTCCCTGGGTCATTGAATGGGTGCCACCGGGTTAGCCTGGGGGGATAGTAGTAGCAGTTAGGGCTTAGCCGTAGCACTTAGGTTAGGACACACGTAGAGTATTAAAGAGATCGATCCTTGAACCACCGACTACTACTCGATCGATACCACCCGAGAACCCTACACCGTAACATGGTGCACCGTCCTGGAAACTCTCACCTTTCAAATTGAGGGGAAACGAGAGTTAGAGCCCAAGTACCCTAACTGATGAGTTGGCTCACCATGCGGTCGGAGGCGTGGCAGCAGAAGAGGGTGGATATTCGCAAAATTTAAGCAGGCATTCATGTTCTGGTTACAATTTTAGTTAAACCAAGTGTCAGGCAATACAGTGCAAAATTTTTTTCCCAAAATTTCAAAAACTAAATGAAAAAATAGTCGACTTTCACCACGAGGCTGCACGCCCTAACCTCCACGAGGGTGCTGCATGGCAAGGTCAGTCCCCATCGCACTTTCCAACGCTGCAACAAAGTTAAGGAAACAATTCAGTGAAGAAATTTTTAAGTCCACAAAGGATCAAGCGTGGGCAATAATAAGGAACAAAGAATTGTGGAATTGGGAATGTGTAGAAAATTATTTTCCACTCCTATTGGGGGACTTAGAGAGCTTACCATTAAGAAGTAACAAGCCAGGTAGAGTCCAATGGTTGTGCGTCACTGATGATCCAGCAGAGCCACAAATTGAAGTTTTAATTCCGGACCCAGAAACTTCATTTGATGAGACGAAGGACATCCCCATTCCGGTTGCTCCACTCAAAGAATATTGTCAGGGGTTAACGAGGCTTGGGCTGGAACCTGTTGATATTGCGTATGAAATTATTAAATCAGTGTTAGTTCAATTCCCTAAAAATTTTCAAGAAGAATTTTGGCAAAAATCAGAAGAGAGGCTGAGTGATAAAACACCTTCCCCAGAAATAGTATTTGAAGAAAAATCCCTCTTTGAAGAGTTAAAAAGGGCTGAAGCTGCAAGACAAGAAGAAGCTGCAAGACAAGAGGCTGCAAGACAAGAGGCTGCAAGACAAGAGGCTGCAAGACAAGAAGAAGCTGCAAGACAAGAAGAAGCTGCAAGACAAGAAGAGGCTGCAAGACAAGAGGCTGCAAGACAAGAGGCGGCAAGACAAGAAGAAGCTGCAAGACAAGAAGAGGCTGCAAGACAAGAAGCTGCGAGAGAAGAAGAAAGAAGAGAAGAAGAAAGAAGAGAGGCAGCACGAAAAGAAGCTTTCAACAGAAAAAAGGCCAGTAAAACAAGAATCATGGCGAAATCTTTGCCACCAGCAAGGCTCAAGTTCTCCGGTCACCCACATGAGAACTTTAGGAATTTCGCAGAAAACTTTGTCCTCTGGACTCAGTTTGATGACCTGGATGACAAGGCGGCGAAAGCAGCACTACAAATGTGCTTAAAAGATGACGCGGCTCTAGCATTCCGCAACACCTGGCGGAACGACCCACAAATGTCATGCGCCAACATATTGGACAAATTAAAAGAAACTTTCCAGGGTGTAGAAGTTACAACCTACGACTTGCTGTCAAGAATCAACAATATGGAAAGAAAGGAGAATGAAACGTTGAACAGGTTTATGGGGAAACTGATGAAGGCGGTGGAGAGTGAAACAATGTCAGACGAGCTGCAGAAGGCTATAATAAAGAGACTACTAAAGGAGCTGCCATCGAAGATTCACAACATCATGCTCAACAAATGTGAAGAAAAACAGCTGACGCCAAACCAGTTCCTTACGGAAGCCATAAGAATAGCAGAGAACCACCCCAAACGCAAATACCTCTTAGGAAAATTAGTAGACCCACGTGGTAGCGACGAATCAGGATCTGACAGCTCAGACGACTCAGATAAAGAAGGAAAAAGCAAGAAGACCAAAAAGGGCAAGAAGCAGCAAGATAACAACGAAGTCAGTGCTCTGAAGAGCCAACTGGATGACATGACAAGTAAACTTGAGAGATTGTCCATCCACATGATGCAAGCTTCGAAGACAACCGACTCCCAAACCGCAGCAAGCAGCAAGCAGAACGAGCCAGAAACCAAGCATGGAGTAGAAGGGGATGGAGAGGCAACGACGGGGGCGCCCGGGCCTGCACGGCCAAATGTGCGGCCCATTTTCTCTTAAACGCTTTAACCGATTTAAAATCCGAAAGCAGCGTCTGATAGGGGAAGGTCGAATGTATGGCCGCGAAAAGTTTCAGCTCGATCCGTGACGTCCTTCCGCCTCATCGCCGCGCTCTTCGCCGCGCGACAGCCATTCGGCAGGGCTCGGGGCGGGTTCGGGACGCCTGCGCTAAGTCGCGGAAAACGTTCCGCTGCTAATTTTCTCAAAACGGCGAAATGAGTGTTTCTGATGATTGGTATCGGCACATAATCGCATAAAATAATTTTTCGGAACATTTTGGTACCTCACTGACCGCTGAAACACGGTTTCACGAAAAAAACAAAGGTGAGCGCGTTTGAGGGTTATGTTACCCATGGTTGGAGCCTAGGCTAGCCGCACTGCCTCTCGACGCTGCTCGACTTATTTGTTGTTTCTGAAGGATTTTGAAAGGTAAGCTCAAAACACTGAACCAGTAAAGTCACAAAATATTCTCGGCAATATTTTACACTAATGTTCGGCGACGGACATAGCCAAAATCACATAATAACACCAATTTCTACGAACGGCTTCTAACCCTTCCCGCTCTTCTTCTTTTCTCAGATGGACGAAACGAGCGAAAATAATTCAACTGATGTTGACAAACCGACCAAAAAGCCCAGAAAGCAAAAGCCAAGGAAAAAATTAGTGAAAAAGAAGAAAGAAAGGGGCAGGTATAAGAGTAAGTCAGTGGGGGCTTGTGATCTAGAGGTTGCAGACTGCATTTTCTCCGATGAAGAGGTGAGTAAACAATCATGTGCTGTCTTCAACACCTAAGAATATTTGCATATTTTAATTATCTTTGTTCTTTTTAGATGGGCGCTGCGTATGTTGAGGCACAGCAAACAATTATTGATAAGACTGATCTGGCTGGAGATACCGTACCACTATGTAATGTAAGCTATAAAATAATTATCTTCAGAATTATTTTCTGAATCTTTATGGTATAATTTTTAATTTGTCATTCTTTCAGAATGATGGTTCTGAATCCTCTACACTGACTGAATCAACTTCAGAAACTTCATCGTGCCCAGAAAGTGGAACTGATTCAAGACCATCCTCTGCAGCAAGTTCACTCTTAGAAATTTCAAGTGCCTCATTACCTAATGTGTCCTGTGAAATGGAGAGCTCAATTGACATTCCTAGTGACTCGCCTTCAAGTGCCTCTTCATCAGTGCCATCTAGACCTGGATCTCGACAGTCTCGTCACTCAGTGCCACTACTTTCAGCAGCGTGTGATTTGCAATTAAAATTAGGTGCATCGGAACCTGAAGCAAATGTGAATGCTTGCACTTTATCTACTGATATTATTGCTGATTTGGTTCAAACATTCAAAGACTTATTACCTACAGCATGGACTACTGTTGCTGCTCAGCACTGTGTACATTTGTTCCTTCTCTCTGATGGGAAACCTAAAGCTATTCAAAGGGAAATTATTTTAAATTATAATGGGACAGTGAGTATTTATGTTCACTGTGAATGCCTCTTAGATACTAAAATTTTAGCACTGAATCCAATCCCTGCTCTGGTTCACAAAGACAATGTGCCATTATTTTGTGAAAATGGACAAAAAATTGTGAACATTATTATGAAGTATGACACTTGTGTTGGAGCAAATCATGACAACACCAAAAGTGTATGGGGATCTATTAGTGATGCATATATTGATCTAAATCCCTACAAGGAAAAGAGTTATTCAGATACATGCAGAAGTGTGGCCTGTCATCGGTTGGTAAAGTGTGATAAAAGCAACAAAGTACCCCGCTGCATCAGTTGTACAATTGTTTATAAAACTTTAAAAAAAAGGGAATCAAGTCTGACTAGTGAGACTCCAAGTCCATTTACAAATAATAAATATCTAACCCTTCCACAAGCCTTGGGTAAGATGAGCATGCAGCATGAAGAGATCAGGAAAAGAGATAAAAAAATTGCTTATTTGCAGAAGGCTATTGAAGATATGTTGTGTGCAGAGGGAGTAGACATTGAAGAAGATGTAAGTGATGATCTTACAGCTATTTTGAAAACAGCTAATTTGACAGAAATTCAGAAGCTTTTCCTAGAACAACAAATCAAAGCAACAAATGCTCAAAATGCACGGACCAGAAGGTGGCATCCTACCATGATTCGTTTGGCTTTACAACTGAGAATGACATCAGCATCTGCTTATGAGGGACTGAGGGACTCTGGTGCAATTATTTTACCCTGCTCAAGAACTCTTTTTGATTATTCTCACGCTATAAACCCACAGGAAGGAGTTTCAGATGGCATTTTGAAGCGTTTACAAGCTAAAGTTGAAAAGAAAGGTCAAGAGTATGAAAAATATTGTAACGTTCTGTGTGATGAAATGTATGTCTCAAGAAATCTGGTTCATCGATTGAATGACAACACTTTAGTTGGATATCAGCATTTAGATGAAGTAGAAAAGGAAATAGCTAATTTTGAAACATATGTGGAAAATCAGTTTAGAGGCAAAAGTGATAAATTTGAAGTCCCACTTGCAAAAACAATGCTTGCTTTCATGGTCAAAGGAGTGTGTACAGATGTCAAGATGGTTGTGGCTGCATTTCCTATGAATAGTGTTACTGCAGATAATATTTATGTGAGAGCTTGGGAGGTAATAGGAAGGCTGGAAAAAGCAGACATTAAAGTTCTTTGTTTTGTTTGTGATGGTGCTGCTCCAAATAGGACTTTTGTAAAAATGCACACTCCCTTAACTGATACAGGAAGTAACATTATATTTGATACAAGAAACTTTTGTTCACCTGAAGGGAGGCCGTTGTTTTTTATCTTTGATGTGTGCCATTTGTTAAAAACAATGAGAAACTGCTTTTATAATTCTGGTGTAGAGGCTAAGAAGCCTCGTTGTATGGAATATAATGGTGAAAAAATTATTTGGAAATGGGTTGTGCGATTGTACTTTGAGGCCCAGAAGTGTAACTTCAGGAAATCGTACAAACTCAACAAGCAAAATGTTTTTCCAAATGCATTTTCATGCATGCGAGTGAAATATGCAGCTCAAGTTTTAAGTAATACAGTGGCTAATGATATAGAACAAAAGAAATGGCCTGGCACTGCTGAAACTGTCAGATTTATTCGCTATCACAATAAATTTTTTGACTGCCTCAATGGTGCATATAGGGATCAAGCCATAAGAACAAGGAATGATGATTTGGCACCTTTCACTGACCCCAATGATCAACGTTTCTCATGGCTTGGTGTTCCAAATCCAGGGCATGAAAAAGATCATGGGGAGGAAATGTCATACTTGGAATACATAAGAACTTGGAAAAATCAAGTTAATATGATGCCTATCACATCTAAACAAAAAGAGAAGAAACAACTAAGCTGGCAAGTGATTCATGGTACAGAAACTACAATCAGAGCCTTTGCTGGTGCTGTCCGGTTTATGCTAGCACTCTCTGAACCACCAAAGTTCATTCTTGGAAGAGCTTTCTCACAAGATCCGCTGGAACAACATTTTAGCCTACAACGGTCTGCCTGTGGTGGAAGTACTAATCCTAATGCAAACCAGTTTATGACAAAACTTGGTCTACTTTCAGTTCAGGATGAGATGGGCACCAAAAGAAGAAATGCTAATGTGGAAGCTAGTAAAACTGGATTGAAAATAACAGAAGAATCCCTACCTAAACGACCAAGGAACAGCAAGAAACCTAGAGATTAAATATGTATGTTTGTGTGTATTGTTAGCCTTTTCTCCTTTTTTTTGCAATATTAAAAAGTAACATGTTGTGGTTATTCCATATTTTGATGTGGTAATATAAGGAAACTTTTTGTGCTCTCATGTTAACCTCTGTCTTTGGTCTGTGATTTTATTTTTTTATGTTATGGAAAACAGTATATAAAAATGCCAGTGTGTTTCAAAAAAATATTTTGTATTAAATTTTTAAAATAAGTATCAGTCCTTTAAAGCAGTAAAACAATTAAACCACTTTCAGAAGAAAAACAAACATTTGTAGTAATAGTACTGTAAGTAACAATCTAAATAAATTTTTATCAAATATAAAATATACAATTATTTCTAAAATGTTCTTGAGATCTATGACTATTTGGCTAAGCGGGCACGCAGGCCTACTGAATCATAAGCTTTCCGTAGGCCTTCACTCAGTCTTCTCTTCATAATTCCCTTGATTGTAATCTTTACAGCTTTCTCTGTCACTTGAACCAGTAGGTCAAGGGAATCCATTTCACTAAGGTAATCACACACTAAAACATCCCACAGACAAAGAAGCACATCATTTTGCAGAACATATTTGTCAACAACATCAGCTGGAAGAGACCCATCATCACCCTCTTGTGACATTAAATAATCAAACAACAATAAAAAAAATTCAAAAGCTGCATCACTAATATGCTTTAAACCACCTTTATCCATCCCATCAGTATGGGCTCTTATTTCTTCTGAACACTCATTCACTCTGTCTTCTGACCTCAAAAATTTACTTTTCAACACATCACAAAACAATGTCCAAGTATGACTGTTTTCACTATAATCTTTCCCTTTCCATAGGAAACCACTCACAATACATCCTCCAATGTGGTACACTAACTGGCGGAAGTCTATGTTGTTGATATCATCCTCAGACCGTTTTCTTCTCTCTATCATAGGAGCCACTGCACATCCCCGCATAGTTCTAATGACATACACAAGAATCTTCTTTGAAAGAATGAACATGAAATTACCTAACACAACATTTATCACAGGTTCCTCATTATCACAAAATGCTGACAAAAAACCTGTCATAGTCACTCGAAATTCTTTGGTCGATAAAAGTTTATTAGTTCCACTGTACATTGCTGACCTAATTGAAGATGGAAATAAAGTTTTCTTCCCTGTCATGATTACAGTAAAATGATCACTGAGTTTTGAGCACATTTCAGAAAAATCCCCGGATATATCTTCTTTAATTTTTTCTTGGAGAGATACAACATAATCATGACAAAGTTGACTGAGATTTCCAATAACTGGTTCACTTTCAAGGTCACTCAATGATGCAAAAATAAGTTGAGGCATTTCATTTACTAGTTTCTCATGTGTTGGGGCCCTTGATGTAACGCCTGAAAATTAATAATAGAAAATATATGTGAATAACAAATAATGTGAAAGTGATATGCAATGAGTACTTAAACCATTTTTTTGTTTACCTTGCATCATATGTGATCTTAAATGGGTGTCCAGATTGGCTTTACTAGACAATAAATTGGGACATTTTGGACATTTATATTTGGTCTTGTCTTGGCGTTGCCCAGAGGTGGCCCTAGAACCTCGTCTTGCAGTTGACGGGGGCACTGTTGAAACAGTTACGCTAGCACTTCGAGAAGTTCTTGCAGGGGAAGAACTAGTACTTGCTGATGTTGCCGCTTTACTTCTCCTTGTCACTCTTGCAGGAGAGGTTGCAGGGGTAGGAGAAGCTGCAGCAGCCCTAGTGGCACTTCTTGTATTTCTCGAAGGCGAGTCATTGGCAGCAGCAGCAGCTGCCCTCGAACTGCTCCGCGTAGATCTAGAAGGAGACGATGCAGGACTTGACGGTGTATTCTGATTCCTTCTTGATCTTGATCGTCTATTTGACGTCGAAGGCGTTGAAACAGTGTCCCCAGGGACATCGCTAATGAATTCCGAAAAACTGTCATCCATTGTGCTGTCCAAAACGATGTGATCACTGCTCACATTATCTGGGCGATTAGAAATATTAGCAAACATACTGCAATCCTCAGGTAAGTCCTCTTCGTCAATTGCTTCCACTTCATTTTCGTCCATCTGAGAAAAGAAGAAGAGCGGGAAGGGTTAGAAGCCGTTCGTAGAAATTGGTGTTATTATGTGATTTTGGCTATGTCCGTCGCCGAACATTAGTGTAAAATATTGCCGAGAATATTTTGTGACTTTACTGGTTCAGTGTTTTGAGCTTACCTTTCAAAATCCTTCAGAAACAACAAATAAGTCGAGCAGCGTCGAGAGGCAGTGCGGCTAGCCTAGGCTCCAACCATGGGTAACATAACCCTCAAACGCGCTCACCTTTGTTTTTTTCGTGAAACCGTGTTTCAGCGGTCAGTGAGGTACCAAAATGTTCCGAAAAATTATTTTATGCGATTATGTGCCGATACCAATCATCAGAAACACTCATTTCGCCGTTTTGAGAAAATTAGCAGCGGAACGTTTTCCGCGACTTAGCGCAGGCGTCCCGAACCCGCCCCGAGCCCTGCCGAATGGCTGTCGCGCGGCGAAGAGCGCGGCGATGAGGCGGAAGGACGTCACGGATCGAGCTGAAACTTTTCGCGGCCATACATTCGACCTTCCCCTATCAGACGCTGCTTTCGGATTTTAAATCGGTTAAAGCGTTTAAGAGAAAATGGGCCGCACATTTGGCCGTGCAGGCCCGGGCGCCCCCGTCGTTGCCTCTCCATCCCCCCTAATACTCTCATGAACCAAGGTCTCCATGGTACAGACGATTCAAGAGAAATTAGAGGAATTGACCAAAAAAGTAGGGGAAATTCATGTGATGCAAGCCAATAAGCCAGCTCAACCACAACAATCTAGCGCCAACCAAGCCTCTGGAAGTAATCAAGGCCAGAACCAAAATGGAAACAACAATAACAATAACTACAGAGGTAGAGGCAGAGGCCGCGGCCGAGGAAGGGGCCGTGGTGGAAATTGGGGCAGGGGTGGCTACAACAATTGGCAACAGAACCCCAATCAAAATTGGGGCAACGGCCAGCAAGGCCAGTGGCAGCAATACCAGAACCCACCCCAGGGACAGGACCAGTCACTGCAGGGGGTCAACAATGGGAATGGAATGTGGACAAACATGCCAGTAGTAAACAATCAAGGTTACAACCAAGCGCAGAGCAGATGCCCCATTTGCCAATCCATATTCCACTTCAGACCTGCGGACTGTCCTGAGATAAAAAATGCGTAAGCCCGTTGGTTCCTAACACGGGGCCAACGGGGGACAACCATCACCAGGAGGGAAGCGGAAGCAAATGCATGTTTCTGGAGAGCATCCAGAAGTTATGGTGTTCATTAGTGCATCTGGCCGAGTGCCAGAGCATCTTAGAGTGCAGAGGGTGGATTGACCCCACTGATGAAACACAGAATTTATTGGTAGCCTCATCGTCAGATTTTTCAGGGGCGAGAGGACGAGCCACGAGTTGTGGGATTGCCAGAGAAACAGAGCATTTGCTGAAGTCCCAAGAGAAGAACGTGGGAGAGGTTGCCACCCTACGCATTAAAGGAAGATGGGTTTGCTGCATAATAACAAAACCGAAAGCCTTTCATATAGCAAACCCAAAGGACATTGAAATGTCCTTGATCGCCCTCAAGAAATTTTTAGAGAGAGAAAAGATTCATTCATTTGTGATGCCCAAAATAGGAAAAGAGGATGGGCTATCATGGCGGTATACTATCCGCCCCATGCTCAACAAGATCTTTCAGAATTCAGGAATACAGGTGAAGGTAATGACACCTGATAAGCCAAACAAAGAAGAAGACTGGATAAAACAAATAAAGAAGACAGTGAAGAGAAAGTGGGAGAAAGACTACAGCAAAACAAGCCAGAATACCTTTGAAACCTATGAAGCATTTAGGGAAGCATTTGACAAAGAAAAAATAACAGCATACCCCCTTGCAATTAGAGCGTTAGCAGAACACTATTACCTTAACATACCTTGCAAGATTGAAGAGAATCTCATGGTGTATGGCTGCAGCAGGGCTCCAAAAACGCCAAAAATCATCGTCAGAACCGACGAAAACGGCAAGGTGTCAATGGCGGTGTCCCAACCTGCAAAAGAAGAAACACATCAGACCGAAGAAAAAAGGGTACAAGAAGACGAAGGGGAAGAGAACAATCCGGAGGAGCAGGAAGAAATCTTAACAGTAGCCAGAATCTGTGACGAAGAGTCCAAACTGTTTTCAGTTGCCATGGAAGTCAATGGAATACTACAGTCAGTTACGACAGACAATGCTGCAACAAAGTCTGTAGTGGCACAAGACCTGGTAGATCCCAGAAACATAAGAAGATGCACAACATCGCTTTTAGCAGCAAACGATGGTGAACTCAAAATATTGGGCACATGTGTCCTTACCCTAGCAGGACAGGGGCACAAGTGGACCCATGAATTTCTGGTTCACTCTCAGAAGAACCCTGCACTGAAGGTTTTATTGGGCAACGACTTCCATGACAAACACAAATCTAGAATCTGCTTCGAGGACAACACGTTCTCAATCCCAGTGGGAGATTCCCGCGTCACTTTCCCTCGAATAGAGACGGAGAAGCCGGCTGAGTCACACATCTTTGCGATAACTCAAGACCTGTCCAACAATTGGGACAGTCTCTACATTGGCCACAGGGGGGTGGTCTGCTCAGAAAACACAAGCATACCAGCAGGAAGGGATGCAAAAGTTCCCTTTAAAGTTTTGCCTCTCCCCTTGGAACAACCAAGCCTGTTCACCCCTAGAATAATAGGGGAGGGAGGAGCAGTGGCGTGGGAGGTCGTCCTAGACTCTTCAGACACCACACTGCTCGTGACCAATACAATAGGGGAACCAATAACTATCAGAAAAGGCGAAAAATTAGGTTTTGTAAGAGCAGAACAGCCACCAACCTGGTCCATTGAAGAGGAGAAGTGGGACGGACTCTTGCTCAACATGCTCGGTCCAGAAAGGGTCAGCCAGACGAACCAAGAGAGGCTGGGTCCAGAAGATTTTGCCATGGGAGACAGCTTGACCCTAGAAGAAAAGGAAAGGTTAACAATGCTTTTAAATGAAAAGAGAGATGTGTTTGATGAAGCAGGATCTGCACTCCGAACAACACACCTCCTAAAAGTCAGGCTGCCCCTCAAGGACCCAGACAAAGTCATTTACCAGCATAACTATGGCCTGAGTCCAGTACAAGACCGTGCAGCTACTAAAGTAATCCAACAGATGGTTAAAGAAGAAATTCTGGAACCAGCTCCCCACTCAAATTATCGTATTCCCTTCATGCTGGTCGAGAAAGGTATAGACCCAGAAACTAACCAAATGCAGTTCCGGATGGTGCTTTCGGCGAAGAAACTCAATGAATCATTGGCAAAAATTAATTATGCTCCACCGAAAATCCCTCATGTCCTGGCAGCACTCAAGGACAAGGACATGTTCTCGGTCATTGATCTCTCTGCATCTTTTCACCAGTTAGAGATTGATGAAAGAGACAGGCATGTGCTAACAATTCAACATCAAGGAAGACAGTACAGGTATAAAAAGTTGCCAATGGGTCTGTCTATAAGTTCCCAATACCTATGCTATGCACTAAACTTAGCACTAGGCAATGTCCTCTACAAGAACGCAATTGCCTACGTAGACGACACCATTGTATACTCAAAAGGTGGCTTTTCAGAGCACCTTGCTGCACTGTCGGAAACATTAGATGCCTTCAGATATGCAAATTTCGGCATAAACAGAAAGAAATGCAAATTTGCATTCAAAACTGTGTCATTTTTGGGGTATCTTTTGGACGGGGATGAATATCGCCCCGACCCATCAAGATTCAAAGAGCTAGAGAAGCTACGAGAAGTAAAGAATGCAAAACAGGCCAAATCGGTCTTTGCGTACTTCTCCCATTACAGGACATTTATTAAGGACTTCCACAAGATAAGTAAGCCGATCCTAGATGCAGCGGACCCCCAGAAAAAGTTTGTGTGGGGGCCAGAGCAAAAGGAAGCAGTGGAGAACCTCCACACATTACTACTGAAAAACGTGGCCATGATGTACTTCGATCCAGACAGGCCCACAATCGTGTCCTGTGATGGATCTCCAGTTTTCGGAATGGGGGCAATTTTATACCAGAAATGTCCCAAAGCCAAGAGATATAAACCTGTCTGTTTTTACTCCAAACAATTTCCAAAGTCCCAGCGCACAATGTCAGCGCATGAAGCTGAAGTAATGGCGGTATTGCACTCTGTTCGAAGATGGCACTTGGAGCTCCACGCAGTGGAGTCCTTCACGATTTATACAGATTGTATAAGTCTGACATACCTGGATGGTCTTACCTCTCCATCACAGCGGCAGGTGAAGCTCCAAACCGAATTGACCCAGTACAAGGGAAAATATAAGATCCGTCACCGGCCAGGCCGTGACCAGGTATGCGAAGACTTCCACTCAAGAAATCCAGAGCCAGTCGAAGAGTACAGCCCCAGGGATGAGGAGCTCGACGCTTGGGCCATCCAGGACGAAGAGCTGCTCCGCCCAGATCTCTGCAAAAGAGAAGAAGAAAAGTCAATCTTCCCAGTCGACAAAATTGACAAATCATTACCAACCTATCAAATTTTGGACCAAATACAGTCAACCCGGGAACCTTCCAAAACTCAACAGATTCATACACTTTCTCTACCCCTCCCACTAGAACTCAGGCAGGCTTTGGGACAGGGTATTCCATACTCAGCCTTAGTTATTCCCAGACCTGCGCCTCAGACGAGCCGCAGGGTGCTAATTGAACTCGACCAAGTACAGCGAGAAGCCACTGTAGACTTTGAGGCTGAAAAGTCAGTAATAGGAATTGGATTCTGCCGATCCCTGAATAACATTGGTCAAATTCAAGCCTGGGTGGAAACCCAAGACGGGAGGGTAGAAAAAGTATCAGCTACAACATTTATACAAGTGGGGTCGACAGAAGTCTTCCCCCTAGAAATGAATTTCTGGGTGGCGGATATGGGAGAAGAAATCATAATCGGTCGGAACATAATCCAAGAAATAACAATCAGGCAGGACAAAAAAGGACAACTTACCGCCCAAGGATGGGACGGATCAACAATAAAACTGCCAGCGCCGAGTGACAAGGATCGGGTCCTGGAAGCTGCCCCCTCTACTCCATTGGTGGCCGCGCTCACGCGGGCGCAGGCGAAGATGGACCAAAGGGAAGACCAGGACCACACCTCACCGCCCACAGTATTCCCAGGAGTAACCATTACGGATGCTGACGACTGGAGAAAAGAAGTGATTAAAGAACAAAATGCTGACCCGGAAATATCAAAAATTAGAGGGGCTGGAACAAAACGGGGACCAAAGGATTACATCATGGTGGATGACATACTGTGTAAGAAAAATGATGGGGCTTTACCTCTGGTATTCGTCCCGAAATCACTGTACGCCAAAGTTCTCGAGAATTGCCACGACTCCATCCTTGGCGGCCACTACGGTGTTGATAAGACTCTTGATTTCGTCCAGACGGCATATTGGTGGCCCTCAATGGCAGAGACAGTGAAGCAGTATGTCAGATCCTGTGAGAAATGCCAATTATTCAAACCTAAGTTAAACAAATCGGGTCTACTTATGCCCGTACCGAGTTCCAGGCCATTTGAAAAGATGGCCTGTGACTTTCTGGAGCTAAGCCGATCAAAAAAAGGGAACTGCAATTGTTATGTACTTGTGGATTTATACAGTGGCTTTGTTTACGCTGTCCCCACCAGACAGCAACGGGCGGTGGATGCCATAAGGGCATTGACCTCCTTGCTGCAATATATAGTGGTCCCCGAAGTCCTCATTTGCGACGAGGGGCCACATTTCACAAGTTCCGAATTCAAAAATTTTGTATATACAATGGGCGTGAAGGACTTAAACGTCGTTCCTCCGGTGGCCCATTTTAGCAATGGCAAAGCCGAGGCGGCGATTAAGAAAATCAACAATGTCATGAAGTTTTACCTGATGGATGGCATGTCAGACTGGGATGAAAGGCTCCCAGTTCTGCTCCATACTATTAATAAGAGTAAATCCACGTATGGATTATCCCCTATGGAGATCCTGTATGGCGTAAGGACGCCGGCGCCCGGCGCCTTACGACCACTGAACAATGATGAAACAGGCACTGGAAAAAAGGACAATGTTAAAATACAAGAAGTGGAGGAGGAAAACTCCACATGCCAGCACGAAGACACAAGAGGCAAGATAAGAACAGCAGCGGGAAAACGGCGGCGGAAAGCTCAGGCAAAACAGAAACGGCAGTACGACAAGAACAGGACTCACCAGGACTTCGAAGTGGGTGACACAGCATTGATATATTTTGAGCCACGGGCATCCTTCAATATGCCCGCCAAATTGCAACCGAAATTTAGGAAGGCCGTAGTACAGGAGAAGGACTCTCCCAACACGTACACGGTCAGAATGGAGGACCCGGAGGACACCGTCAGGACGAGGCGGGCGCACACCGCATTGATGAAAAAATTTGTGGAGCGCCTTCCCGCACTCCAGTGACGGTCCCCGCTCCAGCGAAACACACAAGAGGGCTCCCGGCATGGCCCGCCCCTCCCTCGGTCGACAGGGGGACGGAGGCCTGGCCGCGCCGCACCCCCTTCTTGTAGAGTTACAGTCACCACACACCATTTGAGCGCCCACTTCGGATTACTGGCACACGCGTACGCGAGAGAAGCTGCGCGTGTGCACGCACTGCCTGCGGCCACGGGACTGCGCGCCGGACCGCGTCCAGCGCGCCCCGCCGCATCCCGCCACGCCACGCCACCGCCTGCTCGGCCATCCGCCCGGAAGAACTGCTGACCGGGCGGATGCCTGTGTGCCCTGAGTGTCTTCGGAGGCTGGCAAGAGAGAAAAGGCTACGTCCAGATACAAGGGCGGGCCGTCTCCGAAAACAAAGAATGAATCGTGCCCAGAAAATAATTGAAAGCCCAAAGAGGCTATAATCCCGGGAAACTTGAAAGTTGTACAACGAAAAAAAAAATACGAAAAAAAAAAATTGGCCAATTTTGTATATATGTGGAAAAAAAAATAACAGCATTGTAATATACTGATTAGCATAATTAGGATTAAATCACTACATTAGGAGCCCCGGTGGGCAGGGGGCCGAAGGGATGACCTCCCCCACATGTCCACGGGTAGCTCATAACGAGGTTTTTTTGGGGGGTGATGCACATAAAAAATAGGTTAGGCATAGTTAGTAGACAGGGTAGATAGGTGGTGGCACCTGTTTGGGAGTGTGGCCTGTCTGGTCCTTATGGTGGTCTTGCTCCACAGTATCCTCGTGCTCCTGACGCTGTGGGCGACGAGGGGCAATGCGGCGGAGACGGCGGAGTCGGCCAGTTACATCGCCACGACGGGGGCAATCGTCACAGAGCTACCACACGTGCCCTATGAGGAGGTACTGGAAATACAGTTCCGGTACCGCCTCCCCACACTCTTCACCAATATTTCGGCGGCGGACGGGGACACACAGTGCGACCCCACCCAACAGCTAATGTGCGACTGGGAGCGCCAGCTCCTGGCGCTCACTTCGGCGGTGAAATCGTCCATAGCACCGGCGGCGCTGCGACCGGCCAACTCGTCGGGCCCGGTCATCCTCGCTACATCTCGACGGCAGAGGAGGGGGTTTTGGAGTATCGCCGCGGCGGCAGTGCCGCTGGTGGTAGAGCACTTCCCGAAGCTGCTGTCCCTCTTCCGGAAGGAGCCGACCGCGCCCCCGCCGCCAGCGCAAGCGGTAGTAAAGTATGAGGCCCCGATTCCACCAAGCAGCCAGGGCCTTTCCTCTGGCCTGCGTGGGCTCGCGGAGGGCCTTGTGCGGTTTAAAGGCATGCTGCCGGCGTGGGGGACCCCAGAGAGGACACTGGAGCTGGAGCAGAAGATCAAGAGCCTGGAGCTCGCTGTCCTCGCACTACTGGAGATCAATACGTTGGACCAATCGGTCACCTACTGCTATGATAACATGCTGCCCCCGCGCCTGGTACGTTTCGTCCACCTGCGCCAGGCCATGGATAGGGCGGAGGAGCGACTACGCACCTTCAACGCCGAACCACTCCTTCCCCTATCCAACGTGTCCGCATATTACAACGTGCGATCGGCAAGCTGCCGATTCACTGCGGAGGCCTTCCTGATCGACTTCCGGTTTCCGGTGAAGAAGAGGGGGGACAGCCTGGCACTCTATCACCTCCATCCCGCGCCTTTCAAAGTGCGGGACATGACGTGCACACTGCTTGACCGGCCCGTCACCCTCGCCATGGTAAACGACCAGCCCTACTTCCTACCACCGGACTTCTGTAGCGAGGGCGAATTTTTCTGTCACCTGCCACGAGACAGTAACCCGTCGGAGCTGGATCCGTGCCTACATCCCTTCTTTCCGTACAAGAATATGGAGCCGGTGCCCTGCACGCCGCACTGCGAACGGAGCCTGGTGCCGGTCGTCACGGAGAGTGCGCCGGCCGAATTCCATGTGGTGACCGACGAACAGTATCCACTCACAATTGACTGCGCGGGGCGACCGGCGCGTGCCCTCCCGGACATCGGTGTCGGTGCCCGCTTCATTAAGTTGCCGTGTGACTGTGCGATCACTTACGGCGCGTCCATCTTGGTGGCGGCACGCCTCCTGTGCACCCGGGAGGGGCAGACCATGGAAGCCCACCGCGTCGTCCCGATCCAGTGGACGCTCCGAGTCGCGCCTCCGTTCCGCGACATGCTGCGCCGGCAAACACTCGTTGAGCGCAGAGAGATAGTGACGGATGAAGAGGCAGAGGTCCCGGGCGGTGGCTTCGTTCTTCCAAACTGGGCAATTGAATTATTGGCGGCCGTGGGCGGTGCGCTGCTGGTCTCCATAGGCGCGTGCTGCCGCCGGATCCTGACGGCGCTCGTCACCCGACACCGACGGCGGGTACCTCATCGGCCGCTGCCAGCAATAGAGTTAGTGCGCACGCACACCCCGGCCCCGGCGCCTGAGCGCGTCAAACCGCCGCTCCCGGCCAGTCCACCCGCCGTGCTGCAGTACGAGGCGCTGCCCGCGCCTCCCCGCCGCGCCCCGCCACCTGTACCGGAGGAGCCGCAGCGGGCCCGGCCACAGGATTGGCTGGCGGCCCTCATGGCCGCGCGAGAGCACGACTGATTCACCATTCTGACGACACCCTCGGGCGCCCAGGTTTTCGGCGTGGAAGCGCGAACCGGAGGGCCATCTCCGAACACATGGGGTGGTCTCCGGGGGGCCAATGACGGGTCACGTCTGAACCCCGAGGTCACCGCTCGCGTGGAAGCGCCGAGCCGCGAAGAGCGCGAGGGACGACGTGGGACGCGGAACCGCTGAGTCATCGCCCCCCCGCCCCAGACTCAGCGCCCTCCTCCCGTGCCCCACTCTACACTGTGATTTACATTTGTGCATTTTTGGATTATTGACTTTCCTCCATTTTATTTGAACTTTGGATTGAATGCTCGCAAGTGCATTGTGCCGCCCTTGGCTTTTACGGGCGGAGAGACGTTTCTTGGGGTTTTTGCATTTTACTGTTACATTGTGTGTTTTTCCGCTTTGATTTTTGCGGGTTTTGTTTTTGTATTTTCTCCAAGCTTGGGGGTTTAGTTGGGTTTAGTTTAGTTTAGTTCATTTTTCTTTTCATCTCTACCCCTCTGGCGCGGCCCGGGGACGTGCCGCATTCTAGACGTGGGGGGTGTTGCCCTGGGCTCCGAGAGGTTGCCTAACCTCCAGGCGCCCATGCCAAGCGACAGGTAAGCCCGGCGGGCGGCCGCGCCCGCGAGCCGCGGGG
>NW_026267381.1:342218-343594 GCF_000697945.3 Frankliniella occidentalis | reverse complement strand
CCTCGGTAGCACGTCTGGGTAGCACGTTCAGCTGCCCCGCATCTGCAGGTGCTCGGAGGTGGTGGTGGGCGGGCGGCGGCCCCACGGCCTTGGCCTCGACGCTGCACATGCATCTCCCCATCATTGGACTTCCCTCGCTGCCGAGTAGATACCGGCCAGGGATTATGGGACTGTGCTTTTGCTTCACCCGCGACTAGTAGTGATGAACAAGAAACGTCAGGCCATTGGCGGTCGCGTAGCTGGCCTCGGGTAGCTGCGGGCGTGAGGTCGAACGACTTTCTGCGCGATCCCGCGCCGCCAACAAGACAGCCCGGCGGAAGGTGTGGAGCGCCTCACTGCAGCTCCTGAAGCCGGCCAAGCTGACAGGGGGTGTGTGGTGTGGCCTAAGCAGCATACATCAGGCGCGCATGTACAAGTGGCCCAAAATGGGTTCGGGTTGGTCACCCGCTGCCGCCCCCGGCTTCGGCCCGTGCCAGGCGTCAGGCCAGCCTGTTGGGTGACCTTGTCTACGGCAGGTAGGAAGACGGCATCCTCCGCCTCGGTAGCACGTCTGGGTAGCACGTTTGACTTCCCTGCATCTGCAGGTGCTCTCATGTGGTGCTGGGCGGGCGGCAGAACCTTGTCCGCGGCAGGCACGAAGACGGCCTCCTCCGCCTCGGTAGCACGTCTGGGTAGCACGTTCGACTTTCCTGCATCTGCAGGTGCTCTCAGGTGGTGCTGACGGGCGGCGGCCCGAATCCACGGCCTTGGCCCTGTCGTCCTCGGCATCATCTGCATGTGTGCTTGTTATCCGCTGGTTCGCTGTTCACAACCTGCTGAATTCAGCTTGTTTAAGCTGTCAAAGCGCCTGATGGGTAGGCAACATTTTCCATAGAGTGCACATGTGCACTGCGGGTTGGCCCACCTTGCGTCTTGCAGGCGCTAGCTTCCTGACATTGCTAAACGAATCTGAGAAAAACGGAAGTATTTCCACGACCCCTGATCATGGAGCCGCGTTGGCCTGCCCTCGCCGGGAGGGACGTCGGGACTGCGCTGTTGCCGCATCCGCTACTCGTAGTGGCCAACCTCAACGTCGACCCACTGCTACGGCGCCGCGGCTGGCCTATGGTTGCTGTAGGCGTGTCAATGAACAATTCCCTGCGCTCTCTCGCGCCGCCGTCACGATAACCCGGCTGGAGGTGGAACGCCCAACTGCAGATTCTGTTGCTGGCCAAGCTGAGCTCTGGGTGACACGGGCTGGTGGCGAGTGTGGCGAGTATGGCGAGGTACGGGCGGTGCTAGAAGCACCACGTCAACCGACTTGCTGCGATTAATTCTGAACATCAACTGATGGTCACCGAGCTTGCTGCATGCTCCTTCTCTGCCGCGGACCGTTA
>NW_026267381.1:339224-341151 GCF_000697945.3 Frankliniella occidentalis | reverse complement strand
AGAACGTCCGCGGCTGAAAAAAATAAAAATAAATTCCCAGGTGTAACTTTTTGAGACAAGAGATAAGGACTGTAGGCTTTGGGGCACCACCTGATTGAAACTTGGTGCCCCAGTACTAAATTCGAGCTTTAACAGGGCGTAGGGCCCCGTTGGCTCCCTAAAATTGACTTTTTTGGTTCAATTTGAATAAAAAAAAAACCTTTGGAGCACCTCAATGGTGATAGCTAAAACAAAACGCTCTAACAGACACACCAGATACAAACAAGCTGGAATAAAATAAAAAACAACATTACTTTACTTGAAGAAGACAGCAATGCCAATACAACTAAGACTCCATACAGAAAGGGGATCCAAACAAACTTGTATCGAACACTACTGACATTATTTTGCATTAAAGACAAATGTTCCAGTCTCAGAAATTTTCCACTTTTATAAACAATGGTTTTACGCATGTAAACAATATCTGTTGGACAGAAATAAGAATGACATTTATATACAAACAGATGAGCAGAGACCAATATTGTCATTCCAGGTCCAATGTTAAAATTACAACTAAGAGTATACAACTTGCATACAGAAAAGGGATCCAAACAAACTTGTATTGAACACTACTGACATTATAATCTGCAAAATGGGGACTCAATCTTTGAATCATTGAGAAGACAAAAACATCCAATCCAGAATTCATGGCTTTCTCAATTTTTGGCATATGGAAGCACATTTAGTACTAGCATGTGCCCTGACAGAAATTCTAACTAACCCACTGTATTTAACAACAAGAATAACACCATGAATACATCACTGAGGAGAGTCTTCAGGACTTGACAAAGTTGAACAAACTGCAGTTATGCAAACTACTTCAAGAGGGAGTTATTGGAATGGATATGAAATACTCCATGTTGATTTTATCTAGATATTCTGTAATATAAAACTATAGACCTATTGTTGAATTTTCATAGCATATTTTCTCCTCTAATTATTATATTCCAACCTATTTATTTACTGAGCATGCCAACTGTGCCACCATATTGGTATTAGATCAACTACCCCTCAGCTTAGAGCCAAGAGCTCTGGTAGGGGTCACAGAGTTACTACAATATTTATTAGTAACAACAGAAATAAGAACACTAGCAGCTGTCTTGACACTAACTGCCAGTCACGAGAACAAACATTAAATGATACGGCTCTCACATTGGTTGGCAATGTACAATTTACACAGCCAAAGAAACAGACGAAATGAGGCAGTTATGAAAACTGGCGCAGTGACAAAGCTGTATGATCACATTCTTACTGTCTCATCAAAACGGAGCCATCTTCTTGATGAGGAGGCCAGACAGTGAACTCCACAAAGGCGAACATCTTGGCAGTTGGCAAGGCACACATCTTTACCTAGAACAGCAATAATTGGGGAATTAGCAGTGTTCTACTAAGACATAGCCTGATTGTTTTTTCCCTTTTAATGTAGAGGGAGATAGTTTTAGACTGATCCAAAGAAAAAACTCACCTATTACAACTTTAAAAAATGGGAACTTGGCATGCAGCGAGAGCTTCCATAATCACATGAAAACATGATAAATCCAGGGACAACCCAAGCCGTCGTACTCTTATGACTCTCCAGCAATCCTACGTAGACCTGAGTGGACAAAAAGATAAATATCAAACATGGTTACACTCAGCGGGCTAAATACCTCAGAGGCAACCTTGGTAAATTTCTATAAAGCACAGCCTTCATGTGTGTGAATTCTGAACACTAAAGAGCAAGGTTTAAGTTTGGTAAATAAAACCCCCCTAAGGTTCAATGCTTTTATGATGGCAGTAAAGAATCTGCAAACAACTGAAAATGAACACTTCCATCCAGTACAACAGAGCCCCAAAGACGCAACTAAATAATCAAAAAAGAGAGAGAAGAAATCACGACTTGCCAAAA
>NW_026267381.1:333833-336313 GCF_000697945.3 Frankliniella occidentalis | reverse complement strand
ATTTAAATACTCACTATTAATCATTAATTTTTAAGACTCATAAAATCCCATCAGACTTTCTGATCCTGATCTGTCTGGAACGTCAAGGACTTTTGACGCAACACCTAAATAACATTCACTGTCCCAGATACAACTGTACCACTGCATAATACCGAGGAGGCTTATCCGTTGTACTAATTGGCCTGGAAGGTGTTGCAGAGAAGAGACTACCGTCAAATGATCTAATATGGACCATGCATGGTAATTTGGACCACCTCATTGTAGCTGCCATGGGGCATATTTTGATATCTAAACTTGTCCAGCTTAATCAACACAATGGAGGCCAAGGGATTAACTGCTTCACAACTGCACAGTGTGCTAAAGAGCAGCCAAAAGGACTTGATATGACAAAATGAAATTCCCTCCTCCTGCCAAAAATAGAAAAAATAACACCATATTTTAGGTTCTTTTAAATATACTTATGTCAAGTTGCATTGCAATTTAATATGACCAAGACACATTCAGAATTTGGTCCTTATACCTACCACAAAATCAGCACTACTCTGTTGCAATCCACTATCCACAGCTATCCACACCCACTTGGTTGCTCTCAAACATATCAACAGTACTTTCCTTGGATTTAGAGGAGAGTGCAAGAAAAATGCATCAAACAACTAGCATCGTTGGGGCTTGAACTTGTTCGACTCGACAACTTGGATGGCACTTACTCAGAGCCTGAAGAAGTCAGTTCAGTTTTCAAAAGGACATCAAGGAATCCATGCTCTTTACTGACACCACGGTCATTGGGACCAATTTGTGCTCCCACACATGATACATCTATGAGTGACTGTTGGTTGCCCCGTGGTTCTGCTTTGTAAAAGCTATGCAGCAAATCAGCCAGCACATTAATGAATTCTTCAGTCTTCCTGTTAAGTAAGAGCCAAAGTAAAAGCTGCCATTTCAAGGAGTGATGGTAGTTCACGCATTCTGTAATACCGAAGATTAACACTAACCTATTTTCTGATAATGGAGGAAATCTGATGCATTGCGATACCTTCAGGGCATTAGATATGGTAGAAGTCATGATTTGGCACCCAGCCCTTTTCCCAGGAATCAGCTGCTCACGTTCTGGGTCATCTGCAGCAATCTCATAAAATAAATGTTACATAAAACAGAATTCTGTTTAGAAGGCTGAATGTGAATAGAAATCCACACTGATACATACCTCTTTCACACACATTGTTTGAACATCATTACAACTGTTACTGCGAACGGCCCTCTCAAACAACACTGGCTGGAGGACATACCGCAGCTTGTCTGTGATCACTGTGTCAATAGAGTACGAGTTGCATTCCTTGACAGCAAACCTACAAGAAGAATGGCATATCAAACGTTATTGCAGTGCGTCAAGCAAGCTCAAACAAACTTGTATTGAACACTACTGACATTATAATCTGCAAAATGGGGACTCAATCTTTGAATCATTGAGAAGACACAAACATCCAAACCAGAATTCATGGCTTCCTCAATTTTTGGCATATGGAAGCACATTTAGTACTAACATGTGCCCTGACAGGAATTCTAACTAACCCACTGTATTTAACAACAAGAATAACACCATTAATACATCACTGAGCTGAGTCTTCAGGACTTGACAAAGTTGAACAAACTGCAGTTATGCAAACTACTTCAAGAGGGAGTTATTGGAATGGATATGAAATACTCCATGTTGATTTTAGATAGATATTCTGTAATATAAAACTATAGACCTTTTGTTGTATTTTCATAGCTTTTTTTTTCTCCTCTAAATATTTAATTCCAACCTAATTATTTACTGAGCACGCCAACTTTGCCACCATATCGGTATTATATCAACTACCCCTCAGCTTAGAGCCAAGAGCTCTGGTAGGGGTCACAGAGTTACTACAATATTTTTTAGTAACAACAGAAATAGGAACACTAGCAGCTGTCTTGACACTAACTGCCAGTCACCAGAACAAACATTCAATGATACGGCTCTCACATTGGTTGGCAATGTAAAATTTACACAGCCAAAGAAACAGACGAAATAAGGCAATTATGAAAACTGGCGCAGTGACAAAGCTGTATGATCACACTCTTACTGTCTCATCAAAACGGAGCCATCTTCTTGGTGAGGAGGCCAGACAGTGAACTCCACAAAGGCGAACATCTTGGCAGTTGGCCAGGCACACATCTTTACCTAGAACAGCAATAATTGGGGAATTAGCAGTGTTCCACTAAGACGTAGCCTGATTGTTGCTTTACCTTTTATTGTAGAGGGAGATAATTTTGGACTGATCCAAAGAAGAAACTCACCTATTACAACTTAAAAAAATGGGAACTTGGCATGCAGTGAGAGCTTCCATAATCACATGAAAGCATGATAAATCCAGGGGCAACCCAAGCCGTCGTACTGTTATGACTCTCCAGCAATCCTACATAGACCTGAGTGGACAAAAAGATAAATATCAAACATGGTT
>NW_026267381.1:329352-331018 GCF_000697945.3 Frankliniella occidentalis | reverse complement strand
GCCCGGCCCGCAACTGTTGCGCGCGCGCGCGCGCGCGCACCTCGGCAGTCCACTCCGCTTCGCACCCTGAAGGGCGTCATGACCCGATATCGATACGATGTTGTTGACTTGGAAGAGAGCTCTGCGTGGATGTCCTTGAGCGACGGGCGGGACGGGGTGCCGTGCGACGTAAAGGCTGTCCATGTGATGGACGGTCAGGCCGGGGCAGCCCAGGTAGAGCAGCTCAAGGCCACGCGTGGCCGCCAGCGTCAACACGGACACGTCGGTGCGGGCCACCCGGGGAGCGCAGAACTCGACCTCCACACACCTGAGCCGCCCGAGCGCCTCCTGGTTGCGGATGACCAGCGCGGCGTGCAGCCCGTGGAAGCCGGCCACGTCCAGCATCAGCCTCGGCATGGCGCACCTGTTCGTGGTGTACGCCAGGACGTACTGCGACGACGGCAGCTCGACAGACATCCCTTCCAGGCACGGTGCCAGGCGTAGCACCGCACACGCCGGAAACCGGGCCACTGGCGGGGAGGTAGCGGTCCCGCCAGGCCCCCGAGCCTCTTAGCACACGAGGCGGCAGGGGGGCTTCTCGGGAACCACTTGGAGAACGTGAACGGGAAAGCGGCGGAGAAGAGAACGAACTGGTGAACGCGCCATAAGAGCTAATGGAGAAGTTCGTTCCCAGCGGCCGTTCCTTATTCACGCGTTCACGGCACCGCTCGTTCTCTCACTTGGTTCCCGAGAAGCCCCCAGGACATGAGGCTGTGGAGATGGCCGGCGGGGTGAAAGAGATACGCGCTGCCCTCGCGGCGGCGGCCGTCAGCTGCTCGTGCCGACGATCACGAGGTCCCTCAGCCTCAGCGACTCGCACGCGGCCACGGCCTCGATCCCCTCCCCGGCGGCAGGCTCGCACGATAGCTCACAGAGGCTGCCAGCCGCGCCGCTGTGGGCGGCTCGAGCGGTCGGGGATGGGGATCGGTCTGCGCACCCGCGGGAGCAGGTGCACGGCCATGAGGATAGCGAAGGTCGTCAACTCCGGTTGCATCGGGCTTGGTGAGAACGCTGAGCGAGAGCCTCTCCAGGCCGCGTGTTCCCGCCCCCAACGTGCTCTAAGGTCATGATGTCCAGCTCGGCCACATACAGTGCTGAAGCTAACCCCCCCCCCCCTACCGCGCACCGACTCTACCTACCGCAGCAGCTGCGCGAGCAAGCCGCAGGTGTGCCCGTCGGGCACCAGCAATTCGCCGTGCACCCGGCCCAACCCACGGAGGTGTCCTGTGTCCTCTATGGACCAACCTCGGGGTGCACCACCTGCACCAGCTGCGCGAGCGCGGGGCGCGGCTCTTCTCGCTGCGCCCGATCGTCAGCGCCCTGACGTACTCCGCCATCCGCCCCGCCACGGCGCCCACCCCGCGACACGCGTAACGTTTGCCGCGGAGCAGCAGCTTGCAAAGGGATTGGCCGCCGTCACGTCCCTGACCGTCTTGCCGTTGACCCAGGCGTGCGCGCACACCCTGCGCAGCGTGCCCAAGATGGCGGTGCGCCCGTCGGGCACGTCTGGCTCGCCAGCAACACCAACACCCACCCTAACAGAAAGTGCCCCCGCAAATGAACGTTGGGGGCACCTTGAGGGACTCAAGGTACTCGCGGAAGAGCAAGGGCGAGCGGCCGCATCTGT
>NW_026267381.1:326047-327036 GCF_000697945.3 Frankliniella occidentalis | reverse complement strand
ACCAGACCTTCATGCAGGGCCCGGGTGAACACGGTGTACCCAACAGTCAGGTCTGGCCAGTAGAATATTGTTCAGCCTAACAAACGTGATACAATATCTTTGATTTGGGTTTTTGGTTATGCATCTGCCTAACATAACATAACTTAAACTGATAAGAAGGTACATAGTATCTCTCTTAACTTTTCGATTTTATTTGTGTCGTGATCTGCAATTTCCTCAGCACTAAGTCCTAATTGTTTTAAAGAAAATAGCTTATCATCAGGCCTTTTGTTGTCCTTCCATTTAACGCTATTATAATTTGATGGCGACCCACTCCAGAACAGATCCTTATAACTTCCTGGGATGGTTATTCCCTTAAGGTATATAATGTGCTTTAGAGAAAATTCTTTACTTGCTGTTTCTTCAAACTGCCTAAATAGTTTCATTTTGTCTTCCTCATGGCCATTTTCACCAACTGGGGTCACACCACTGAAAATTAGAAGAGACTTATTAGAAATAACTATGAATGACATGGATCTGAAGGGAATTATAAGGAACCAATGTGGCTTCTATGAGTGTACACAGACAATAATAGAACTATCAAAAATTTTGTTTTCTGAAGTATTCCAAAATTTTAATCTGTCTTTCTATACGCTTTGTGTAGTACAAAGTAAAAGGAATGTAGTGAAAGTTTTTCAACGTTAACTGATTTTGTACATTATATACACAAGTATTCAAACCAGACAACAACGGGATCAGTTAGTTAGAGAGACGTTTTAAATTTTTCAGAAATAAATCCTGTTGCGACACTGCATGGCTGAAAATGATCTATAACTTGCAAAATACAGATTGCCTTTAGGTCGTTGGACTCAAAATAACATTCAATCAGTCAGATTGACTCACCCTTATGGTACAAAAGGCATGTTGTAACTGACATTTGTGTTCTTCTCTTGAAAAGTTTGCGCATATGATTTCTCCAACAAAAAATTTACTAAGAATCTGGGCAAAGG
>NW_026267381.1:323784-324960 GCF_000697945.3 Frankliniella occidentalis | reverse complement strand
AAACCAGCAATGCTTGGGATAGTAGTCAGGCATTTCTTTTTTGGCTTTGGTTGAAGAATAATTCCAGGTGAGTTCCTGGCCTGCCAATGTTGAAAGGCTGCCTTTCGAGTACACTCTGACATGGTGGTAATATCTCCCTGTGCCTTGATTTATGCTGTTCACAAACGAGCATTTCAAGGTTCCATCGGAAGCCTTGTGATTTGCAAGGCTAATGGGGCCTCCAATGTAACAATCATTCAAGTATGGAGATCTAAGGTAGCGATGGCTAGTAGGACATTCATTCAAATTTGGGACTCTGACAATATATCCCAAGTCAGCGAATCTAGTCGAAGATATTGTCCTGCAAACAGTATACTCCTATCAATTTAAAAATTACAACAAACTAAACAGCACACTAATTATATTGTCACACTAGTTGATTTTGTGATAAGTTTCAAGAATTTACTTACAGAGAGGCTGCAGACGTGTCATTTAGTGCATAAAGGCCGTACCCATAAGGTGGTGTCTCACGGGCTTCCATGCTCAACCCAGCTTTAATGTACATTCTAAGTACATCAGACTTAAGAGCTTTAAATTCGTCATCCGGCATTTTAGAACCCCAGTTAGATGGTTCTGCAGAACACTTTCTTAAAGGCATAAGAAGCAGCGTGTGTTGCCACACAGACTCAGATTTCCATAATTCATTTAATTGTTGGGACGACATCACATAGCATGACCTCCCCACTTCTTTCTGTGTGGAGCATATACACAAACAAATGTTTAAGGTTTGAAATAACTTTCAAATAGAAGATATATCTCACTGTATACACTTTCCAAAGAAAAAGGAAATTCGGTACTTACTAAGTCGCCGTCGCAAGATTGAAGGGCACGTCGGCCACGCCTAGTTGAACTAGCCGCATCCATTTCGATACAGTAGAGAAAAAGAAATGCTTTCTATTTAAATTAAATACTGTGGCTTTTCGTACACGGCTCACCACACGGCTAAAGGGTGGTCTATAAACCGGTACGAGCGGTACGATCCGTCCAATATGGCTGTATTCTTCAAGCAGCCTCGCGCAAGGAAAATAGTCTCCCCTCCCCTTCGTGAGGTGCAAATAGTTGTTGCTAGATAAAATGAGTCAACAAACCGATTGCGGTGACAAATCTAAACGACAATGATGGACGCTTAATAGCACG
>NW_026267381.1:318749-323734 GCF_000697945.3 Frankliniella occidentalis | reverse complement strand
AAACTGCAGCCAAGGACAGGCAATCACAGCCTCGTATTGAAAAGGCGAAGGATCTTCAAGTTTGGTAATACGAACTTCAACGGGTGGCAAGAAGTTCACCTCCACCGTCTCACCGTCTTGAAGTTTCACACGAAGACCTTCCGTGATCGGGATTCTTAAGTTCACTATAGTAATGTCCCCGGGTAAAGTAAAAACTTCACGGCTTGAGAACTCATAAACTTGAGGAGGTTCGTTTCCAGAAGCCTCAGCCATGATAGAAATGATGAACGACTGACAATTACGATGACTAAGGAAACTACAAACTTCAGCACACGAGGTGCGATGGCAATTGCAATGGCTGTATTCTTCAAGCAGCCTCGCGCAAGGAAAATACTCTCCCCTCCCTCGTGAGGTGCAAATAGTTGTTGCTAGATAAAATGAGTCAACAAACCGATTGCGGTGACAAATCTAAACGACAATGATGGACGCTTAATAGCACGCGCTTTCCTTACTTTACCAAGTTCAGGCGGTAGAAAGAATCAGGCACCCATCGAGCTTTCAGAACCACAAGGCCACAGCTACAGGGCTGGCTGCGGCGGGTCGCACATCCCGTCGCACGTCCGCGTCGACCCGCGTCCGATTGGCTCACGAAGCTATTCGGCTGTCACGTGACCTAAAACCCGAAGACAGAAGTAAAGCGCGGGGGGTTCGAAGGGTCGTCGTGGCGCCGCGGTCGCGCGTCGCGCCCCTCCAGCCGAGCCGAGAGCATCCGCAGATGCGGCGACGTGCTACGGGACGTGCTACTGACGTGGGGTGGTGGTGCCGGCCGTTCCCCGCACCCGCCGCCGAGCCGAGAGCATCCGCAGATTCGGCGACGTGCTACGAGACGTGCTACTGAGGCGGGGTTGGTGCCGGTCGTCTGGCGTCTGTCTGGGCACCCTACTGTACTAGGGATGTGCTACACGACGTGCGACCGAGGGTTCTGTTTGTATCTACCATGGATCAAGTACCACTCACAATATTACCGGAAGACGACTTGTTGCGCCTTGATCAGTATGCGGATGAACTTCTAGAAGAAAATGAAGATTTTAAACATGATGGCGTGCTACTGGTATGTGTGAATCTAGTACATTCTCAGCTTCAGAAGATCACATGTAAAAGTTGGGTTAGGTTGGTCTAGAACTGTGTTTAGTTTCACCAGAGAAAACTACCTGGCTTTCTCTGGCTTAACGCAGGGCTTCTTAAGTAAGTTTATTTAGAAAATCTTCATTGAAACGATTTTGCACCCCAGCTTGGGATACAGATTGTAATTGGGCATAATTCTGTAGTTTACTCGAGTCATTCGTTGTTGTCCATTCATTCTATTTGGAATCGTATTAATTTTTTAATCTTCACTTGTGTATGTTTCAGTTTGAAGTTAGTTCTGGGAAAGGAAGTTCCTTAGAAGAATTGTTGGGAAAGTTCGGCAAAGAGGTTGAAAAGTGTCTTAAGAGGCTGACTCCAATTTCAGTTCCGTACAGTGAGGATTGCTATGGGCATATGTCAACATCTAAAGAATTCCTTAGCAAAGAGGAAATTTCAGCCTGCACTGAAACTCTTCATAATCCCATAAAGTACTCTGTGTCGGATGTCAACTGCTGGTATGATTACAGAACTTTCATTTTCTGTATGATTGTGTGCATCTTTAGCATTTGTTACATTTGTTGAAATCTCTTGTTGCAGCATGACGGCACTAAATGATAGTGGTACCGAAGGGCTGCTCTCTCATTTCTACGATGACATTCTTCCTGCTCAGACAAGTAAACCACCACAATTTAAAAAAATTGTTGGAATGAAAAGTCTCACCAATGAATCTTCTGCAAAATTGAAGATCTTAATGGAAACAAAAACAGTTGCAACAAACTCATCAATTTCACCTGCTGAGAAGACTGCCCACATGTTGAAGACTCTCAACAAAAGCAGAAAAAGGAATAACAAGAAGAAGAATGATGGTCTGGTACCAAAGGGTGTGGATGCTTGCCAGTGCTGGATGTGTGTGTACTCAGATGAGGTCTTGGTTCTTAGTGTAGACGGAAGCACTGTGGAGCCCGATATCAAAGCAACTCATGAATTCTTCAAAGGCAAGGGGTTTCTATATGCGAATGGGGTTAATGTGGAGGCAGACAAGTATAACATGGTATCGACAAACTTCTCGCTTTCTTTTTTGAACAATTGTACTCCTACATGTCTACTTGATGGATCCTATGAAGGAATCAATAGTCCATATCTATATTGTAGTTTTGATCATAGTTTCTTTCCTGTTCATGTCGAAGACCTTTCACTTTGGAGTGTAAACTTTGTTCACCATGGTTCTCCAAAGACGTGGTAAGATTCTTATACTTACAAGCCTTTTTTTTTTCTGATACCTTTTTCTCTCTTATAAAGTTGATGTTTTTCTTTTCTATTATCAGGGTTGTTGTTTCTCCATCTCATGTATCCAAATTGCATTATTTTCTCTCAAAAGCCTTTACATGCCCTGGACATGGAACATGTGCCAATTTACTAGGTCATAAGTACCATGTTCCAACTCCAACTTGGTTAAGGAAGAACGGGATACCCTTCAAAGTGGTTAGTATTTCTTAATTTTATTTCTCATCAGTGTGAAGGTATGATGTATCAAATACATTTATTTATATCTCTCTTGCTCAGGTCGTCCAGAGAGCTGGACAAGGTGTCCTTGTTGCCCCAAACGCTGCACACTTTGGCTTCAATACAGCAGGTGCTAATGTAGCAGAAGCTGTAAATTTTGCATCAAAAAAATGGGTACCCTTTGGGATTGTTTACCCAAAATGCACTTGTATGTAAGTGATACATCTCTTTCTATAGGCTGAACTTAATGCATTACTGCCTATACAATTGTCATTCTTTTGCTCCACAGGCTTGACCAAGTGCATGCTGACATATCAGCAATAATCCTCTCCTTCTGCCCTGAAATGCTTGAAGCATACTTGCACCAGAGAGTACCATCAGTCCCATCTCAACCGGAATTCACCAAGTGTATTGTCCACCCATATTTGTGGAAAGAGTCATTTGTAAGTCCTTTTTAAAATTGACCTAGTAGTTCATGTTATTTCTTTTGAAGCAAACTTAAATGCAGACAGAGACATGTAGTTTACGTCTATCCTTTACGATTTATGCCTTTTACCACTCGACACCTATCGTTTCAGATTTTGATATTTCAAAATCAGCCCAGGTTTAGTAATATAACGAATACAAAAAATACATTTTCACCGATTATGGAGATATTTGAGTGGCCTCATATACAGGTTTAAATGCAAACAAATAGTAGCATTTTCTGTCCAAACTTCATTTAATTTTAATAACTTTATTTTCAAACCGTCCCCCCGTCCCCCCGGACTGAGCTTCACAGTGCCATTAACTGAAAGGGCAACTTACTTTCATATCTAAGATGCCTTTTCATCAACAGTTTTGTATACTTCTTCTATGGAAATATTTTTGTGTTGCAGGACCCAGCACCTCAAGGCGACGGAGCTGCAGAAGGTGAAGTTTCCAATGACAGTGGACAACTGCTACCATCAGAGGATGAAGAAGAACAATGTTGTCTTCAGCCACCAAAGAAAAAGAATCGTCCCAACAGAAAATTAATCAAGTGTCCTGCTTGTGACAAACCCTATAAAGGTGGGCAAAAACAGAGACTTCTTGATCATGTCATTAGCCACAAAGACATGACAGCGGAACAAAATGAGCAAGTGCAAGCAGCCCTAGTAGTACTATTCCCTGAAAGAGGAAACAAACTTCCCAAAAAACAGTGTGTCGTATGTGGCAAATTTGTTGCCAACATGGCAGCTCATAAGAAATCCAAGGCGTGCATCCCTAGGCAGTAGATTTGTGCTTGATTACTCAAAACCAGCTATTTCTGTGAGGCAAATTGTTTATTTCTTATGACATATTTCTCAGTTATGGAACTGCTCCTTAAAATATCAACAGTGCTTATCATCCATACCCCAACTAGTTGTCCTTCTGAATCTAAATTATAATGTCAAACTGAAATTTTAATTATTCCATGAATGAAGACTACTAAGGTGTGATATTATCAGTTACTAATCAGATCCATATCAAATTCCTAATTGTTCTAGGACAAATTGTATTTTTATGATGCTAATTAAATTAATTAAAATGGTTCTATTAAAGTTTTTGAAGACCACTTTGTGGGAACTTGATAGACATGACTGGTTCATACTATTTTGTAGCATTTGGTCTTGTTTAAAGACAATACAATAATTTAGACTGAGGAATGTGTGTTCCACAAAAAGTTAAATGCGCTACAGAATTTTAAAACTTGAAACTTGAATGCTGATGATTTACTTAAAGCCAGAGCTGAGCTTAAACATACATGTAACAATGTTTCGCTATGACCTCTTTTTTTTTTAATTGTAAATCGTTAAAGTAATGACAGCTTCCATGCTTTACTTGGGTGGAAACCTTGCGTAAAAACGATAAGTTCATTTTCTGAATTTAACCAATTTTTTGCACTATTCTATTATTTTGTGACTAGGTCAAGTACTGTTTTAATGTGGCTTTTACATTTTGCTTGTGAAAGCTTACATAAATAAAACTTTTTTCTCAAAAGATGATGTTAAGATTCTATTTCATTTATTTTGCTCTTAAACACTCCATGAAATTCAAACATTAAGAGGTCAACATTTTCAACTATTCAGTGAAAAGAACAAAATACAGCATGTTACATTGTCCATTTGGCAGCCACCATTAGGGACAGTTTCATTCAACAAATTGCACGTTCAACTGCCCCGCATCTGCGGGTGCTCTCAGGTGGTGGTGGGCGGGTGGCAGGAACCTCGACTGCGGCAGGGAAGGAGAAGGCCATGTCCGCCTCGGTAGCACGTCATGGTAGCACGTTCAGCTGCCCCGCATCTGCAGGTGCTCGCAGGTGGTGGTGGGCGGGCGACAGGACCTTGTCCGCGGCAGGCAGGAAGACGGCCTCCTCC